>NC_088338.1:32132500-32295000 GCF_036884655.1 Musa acuminata AAA Group | reverse complement strand
CACATGACGACGAACACATCTTTGAGAAATTTAGGAATTTTATTTTTTGTTCTTCCGTTGCTAATATGATGTTGCCCCCAGATTTTCCCATAGTGGTATCAGAGCTAAGTTGTTTGTGCGAAAGATTGGTTTTAAACTTTGTGTGTTGTATTTTGGAGAAGCTTTTGGCGTCAAAATCGTTGATATGAAAGTGAGAAAGGGAAGCAATTGTTGTTTCCCTTGCTACCCTCGCAGATGGTAGTGCTGCCATTTACGTGCAGCAAGCTTGCTACCAACGGTCGGCAGCCTACAGGGGTTGGCAGCCCGCTAGCGTTGCTTGCTGTCGCTAGTTGCCTATGGGGCCAACAACCCATAAGCAAAGGCACCGCGAGGGCAGCGGTGCTTGTGGGCACTGTGCATGCGGGCAGAATCGCCCGTAGGGGCGACAAGGCCTATAGGGGTGCCCGTCCGGCAAGGCAGCATCGCCTACAGAGGCGGCGCTGCCCATAGGGGAGCCCACCTACAAGGGCGAAGCCACTCGTAGGCACACCGCCCGCAGGCAAGGGCGGCGACCCCGTCCCCTATCATAGAGGGCCGCCGCTAGCAGGGTGGCGGTGACCGCAATAGAGGAGAGGGAGAACAACAATAGGGTTTTTGGGCAAAAAGATTGTTTTGTCCCTATGAATTTGAGAAATTTTAGATTTTGTCCCTTTATCCAAGTTATGAAAATACCCCTCATAATTTAGAAAATTTCCTACATGTCCTTGATTTCAAAAAATATTAATTAATTAAAAATTTTATTGATTATTATTATTATTATTATTATTATTATTATTATTATTATTATTATTATTATCTAGTAATCCTACATGATGATGATGTGTATATGTGATGTATGATATGTCGATAGATGATCATGGGTTGTGAGAAGTGTGTACTTGTGATTATTATTATTAGGGCCTGTGTGTCTATGATTAAGTTGTAATCACACGAGGAGGCGTAGAAGGAGCATGAGAGCGATAGCGAAACCCACGAGACAAACGATCGTGATGCATGGAGATGCGTCGAGATGCCGACAGAACTGACAATGACGAGATGGACGATCACAAGGTATAGAGATGCACCACTGCACACATAGATCTTGATGTGAGTGATTAGGCCAACTGGCTCGGGCCTGATCACATTAGGCTGTGGTCCATGATCATTTGGTGTGATTGCTCATGTGATGTGTGATTACTTGTACACCTACTAGATATGTATATATATTTGCATACGATGTAGATATATATTAAGTATGCATGTGTGTGACATGTCATATTAGGAGACCAAATCAAAGAAACCCCTCTCTCGATAATATTAAGTCGGTAAACTTGAAGCAATTAGATTAACTAACATGACCTTCCATCGTTATAGGTAGGGATCGATTCTTGATGTAGGTTGAGTTGGTCTAGTCCCTCGAGGCTCACCTATATTGTGATTCGCTATCTTGCCTATGATATAGAGATGTCACCGGTGACCTAAGGACATGGTATGCTTGGTCGAGTCCCTCGATGGTATATTATTTAATTAAACTCATCTTGTAACGATGGTGTTGACTTAACTGATAATCATGGTTAGTCGAGTCCCTTGAGATCATGGTGGTTCAGAGGCCGAATAGGATGAGAATCACAAAAAGTTATGATCGGCAAGAGTTGCCTACCTTTTGGGCTTAGTATGATTGGTCAAATCCCTCGAGGTTACACTGAGATGCTGATTGGATCTCGATCCCCACTAAAAGTCTACCGGGGATTTTCGTTTCACGTGTTGAGGGTGTTGTGTGACTCGCTAGTAAAATAGTGGGAGCATATTAAGATAGAAGTCTATATCTTGATTATTTATTTTTCTACAAAATCTGCATATTATTTATTTCTGCTGTATTTTTATTTTTAAAAAAATGTTGCTTTCAAATCCCTTACGTAGCATACTTGATGTCAACCGCCCCACTGGTCCGAATTATACGAATTGGCTCCGTAACTTGAGAATTGTTCTCACAGTGGAGAAAATCGTATACGTCTTTGATACAGTGATGCCTACGCCCGAGGAAGGGACAAGCGAAGAGACATGAGATATCGCTTTTTAGGAGTATGTCCCCAAATACTTCTGAAGAAAGGGTGAACATAGATAGGATACCCTATGCCTCAACAATAGGGTCTATCATGTATGTCATGCTATGTATCGGGCCTGATATAGCGCTTGCTTTGAGTGTCACAAGCAGGTATCAAGCGAATCCAGGCTTGAAGCACTGAAAAGCAGTAAAGTATATCCTTAAGTACTTGAGAAGGACTAAGGATCTTTTACTAGTATATGGAAATAGTAGCCTCAAGGTTGAAGGCTACATGGACTCGAGTTTCCAATCTGATATCGATAATAGCAAGTCAAATTCGGGGTATGTGTACACCCTGAATGGAGGAGTAGTGTGCTGGAAGAGTTCCAAGTAAGATACTACAACTGACTCGACCATAGAGGTGAAGTACATTGCTGCAACAAAGGCAGCAACGGAGAGAGTCTGGATGAAGAAGTTCATCACAGATTTGGGAGTTGTGCCAAGCAGCGAGGAGTTGATTCCCTTATATTGTGAGAACAACGGAGCAATTTCTCAAACGAAGGAACCCAGGTATCATCAGAAGTGTTCTGAGGATGTTCTAACATATTAAAGAGATCGTGGCCCAAGGAGATATAGTAGTGGAAAAAGTTCCATTCGAAGATAACATCACAGATCCATTGATAAAGTCGTTGTCTCAGGTTATCTTTGAGCGTCACAGGGGTTTGATGGGGATTATACATATAGATGATTTACTTTAGGTCAAGTGGGAGATTGTTAGTCATAGGTGCCCTACAAGCCTATCATGTAAGTGATGGCACGTGTAACTTGACACACAATCATTTTGCTTATTATTATTATTTGGTATTTTATCACTTTATATTGCTTGTTATATATATATATATATATATATATATATATATATATATATATATATATATATATATATATATATATATATATATATATATATATATATATATATATATATATATATATATCTGTGCAATGAGAATCGAATCGTGATGAGGTCACGATAATGAGATCGATTCACCTTTAAACACAGACCCTAAATAATCCCGGTCATAGGTAACTCGAGAGGGACATCGAGATAACTGGACAGACTGGTGTGCTGTATACCCATCTATATGATGGATGTAATTGGTCTCATAGCTACTCGTGTGGGGACACTAGGGATACAATATATGTGCTCATTGGAGAAGGAGTTTACTGATTGATCCGCTTATGAAATGCTGGATGGTTAATGATGCCTTATAGTCAGATAGTAATTATATAGTCTTAGTGGTATATCTGGTCATTAGAATTGAGACATTAAGAATGTCTTGTATGAGTACTTCACTCTTTGATACTAGACTTAAAAGTTTGGAGGTTCCAGATCTAGCACAGCCGGTCATCGAGAGTGGTATCCAAACTTTCGAGGACTATTGAGTGTTAATAGAGGATCATCCGATCTTAGTGTCATAAAAGGAATATCCAACGTGTTCTTGCTTAGACAAATCCCTAGCTAGGGTCATTCGGATTGAGAGAGAAAGAGTTCTCTAGGAGAATCCGATTAGAGCGAGATTCAAGTAGAAACTGTATAGGTTTGACAATACTATGCCCGATATATGGACTCTAGGATATTAGATGAATTAGAGACTATAGGTATATGATAACTGAGGATTGATAGGTCTAATTGATTGGATTCCCTTGTATCGTTTAGGGACTGCAACGTAGTGACCTATTACGTCTGTAGTCGATGAGTCGAGTGAATTATTATCGATATAATAATTCACTAAGCGAAAAGGAGTTCTAACAAGTATGACTTACGACCAGCTCGATATTGGGCCTAGAGGGTTACACACATATGATAGGCGTTGCGATGAGTAGAGGTTCAAATATGAGATATTTGTCGGAGCCCCTATCTTATTGGATATCCAATAAGCCCCTGAATTATTGAATCCTATGGATGAGATCCAATAAGAGAGAGATTATTGGATAGAGATCCACTAATCTAAGAAGCTTGGGTAGTTGGATTAAGATCCAATACCCAATATGGCAGGATCCAATAGGGTTAAGTTGATAGGGGACCTCTATAAATAAGAGGGAACCAATGGTTCATAGGCTAAAGCCTCTTTGGGTTGTCATCTCCTATTCTCCTTTCCCTTTCTCCTCCTCAGATAACAAGCCTGGAGATTTGAGGAGTATCGTTGCAGTCCTACTATGTGGTTCACTGTTAGAGAGGAGGGCGTTTGACTTCCTTCATCCTCTCCTACAGATCTATAGGGATTTAGAGATATACGATCTCCCTAGGTAACACAATCTTTAATATATATAGTTTTAAGTTTCGAGGATTTTGCGCACTAATATTCATACGATAATGAACATATATTTGGAAAATTTGAAGATTTTATTTTCTATTCTTTTGTTGCGCATATGATGTCGCCCCCGAGATTTCCCCACATTGGTCTGAGAGGACAAGTCGCCTTGCCCGTAGGATGTCCCAACGTGACACCTCCAATGCTTAAGTTAGAGGGATGGGGGAGGAGAGAGTTAATAGTATTCATAAAAGTATAGTGTTCACTCGCTTGCCCCTATTTAGCCTAGATTTGGTTTTTATACTTGGGCACTTGACAGCAAGGACAAGGATTGGTGAGGGTGCCCCCTACTTTGCTTCTTAGGGGACATTAATGAGGGTGGCTTGCCGACGTATTATCTCGAGGTCGACATTAACATTGGGCAATCGGGAGGGTGGTCACTATCTAACCTTTTAGTCACTTTGAGTCACACAAGGAGTGATCCCTCCTTTAGTCATATGAAAGGGAGGTGTCAGGGAGGCGAACCATGCCATCAATCATTAATGCGGGGGCATGGCCATTTCTTCAATTGTGGTGTCAACCAAGAGTGGGTCTTGCGAGCTTTCTTTAGGAAGTCGGGACAAAGGGATTATGGGTTGATCCCCTGTTGATGGCTGCAAAGAGTTGATGGGGGCTCCCATACTTTTACTTAGGTGGCCTCCTTAGTCCGGAAGTGGGATGAGTTGGTGGTGCTAGTACTTTCTCTCTCACTTAGTATGCTTATATAATCAATTCAAGTGTATATCAGTAGTATCCTCCATATGCTATGCTATTTGAAACTATAAATTTAAATCTTGATAAAAAACTAGTATCAATAATCTACTGGTCTAATATGATCATATATTGAGTAGTACACAGACCTATACCACCTAGTATCATCCAAAAGGATCATATATAAATAATATAGATCAATGTTAGACCATGTTTGAAACCATATATTTAGACGTAAAGTCCTACAAAATAATATATATAAAGATAGGGACTCATATAAAATAATAAAATAAATAATACTTTAGCTCAAAATTCGTGTCCAGAACTAACTCATTATATTTGTCTATTTCAGAAAATCTAACTTATGAGCCTACTAGTGTATACTAGAAAGATCAACTTATGTAAGATAGTGGAACTAACTAGCGAAAAAACTAATTGGATCTGAAATTTAAATAAGGTCTTTTCACTATGTGCTCAAACTAAGTAAATCATCTCCATGGGTGGGTAATACCCTGCCTTTATAAAAAAAAAAAAAAATCTGTCAAAGTACCCAACTTAAAGAATTTTCTCCTGAATGGTTTAGAATTTAGGATCACTTGGCTTCCCCATAAAGCTGGATGATAGCATTTCTTTTATAACCTTCCATAAAAAAAAAAACAAAGAAGATATTAACAACAGACCATAAAGCCATGAAAAAATAGATTAAAAATTAAAATAATTTATTTCACATGATAAGATGCCAAAACCAACCATTAAATAGATATGGCAAACATACCAGTTTTGCACCATCAAATTCATTTCTAAGTTTACACAAATACATGCACAAATTTTTTTTCAGGTCATTAAGCACACCTGAAATTAAAAAAAAATTAAATTGTCTAGTGGTTTAAAATTTTTTCATCTAACAAATTTCTAACACAAGAAATGTAAATTATATAATTGATTGTTCAACATTATATCTTTGAATATGTGATAACAATGATGCTCTTAAGTAGTTACACTATAATATATATTTGAAAACAAGCATCAAGAAATATGTAAAGAAATATATGTAAGTACTTGTCTAATGACATTCCCATCTACTCGTTCCTTCAAACACTTTCAGGTATCAAAGTAATATCCTTAGTCGGAGAATAAAGACATGCACTTGCCAGAATATGGAATGAAAGTCTTATTAAATGACCCACTTGCATTGAATTGGTAACTTTGCTCATTTCTTGAAGGATGGTATAAGTGGCTACAAGAAAGGATTGTAGTTGAGCTCTTTCTATATATAGGATAAAGGCTTCTATATATAGGATAAAGGCTAGTAACAACACCAATGCATATATTCGCTACAGCATTGAAGGGTCAGATGATGCTACTACCATCACTCTATCCCTTGTCTTTGTAACTCAAATGGAAGCTACTTATTCAGAAAGAGCCCCTAGTAACCGAGAGCAAACCAAATTTTATTTAACCATGTCAGATAGTTCATTCACACCATTGTAGTTGCCTAAGTCAACAATTCTCTCAAGATGATATAATGCAACAGATGATTGTTCTGGTTCTGAATGACCCAACATTATACATAATAAGCCCACCAATAAAGTCTCATTATCAATTTATCGCTAAGGTTATCAATGCTCCTTTCACATAATGATGATAACCATTTATCAGTCTACAAATAATATGAAATTTTTGGTGCATTACAATAGAAAATTAAAATTATAGAACACAGAGAAGAAACCATAGGAGAAAGTAATGTTCTCAGGCAACTTGAATAGAAAATCAAGCATAGCAGATGCTACTTGCCAATAAAGAGATATCAAGATGTGAGCTACCCTGGACATTTTATTAACCAATGCTTGCATGTGCTCAACAATAATCGATTTAAGCACATAAAAAATAATAGCCTTGGCATTTCTAGCAACATGACATCTCAAAGGAATAGTATTTTTTGTAACATGAAGATGGTTCAGATAAATGACCACAAACTCGAAGAGGATATCTGGAACAACAATATTGCATGGAAGAGAGTTTAGTTGCATACCAACAACTTTCAAAATTATTTCTCCAAACTCACCAAACTGTTTTCTCATATTTGGGAATAACATATGCAGGTGAGGAAAAAATACTTGAAATGATAGTTTAGCATCTGACTTATGGATACATCTGACTGATGGATATGAATATGCAGATTAAAAATTCTTTTACTAAATTATCGGTAAGTGCTAACTCATCCGCAAAAATTGATAAAAAAATGATAAAATTTGTGAAAGATCAGAGGTAATAAACAAGTGTCCCTTCAAGTATTGCTTTGCATTTCAAGATACTGACATCCATCCTAAAAATCTAGAAAATGGACATATTCAATTTGCAAAATCTGGATATTTTCTGCTTCCACGATAAATGTGGAATAAAGTTCTGTAGATGAAACCAGCACTTTTGATGCCAATGGGATATGTCCGTTCATCATTTCTAGAAGATGTTATTATTAATCTTTCAAGAAGTGCCCAACACCTTCGCAGCCCATGTAACTTTTCCATTTCAAGCTGTATTTTTCCTGCTTTCAGTTGGGTGTACAAAGTTGTAAGTTGTCCACTAAGATTTACAGCTGACTGCAGTATAATGTCATTAACATTCTCTACAGAGCAGGATAACTCAGTTGCAGAATATAGTAGAAAGAGGGGAGACTCTGAAGGAGGATTACAAAGTGACAAAGCAATGGTTGATTCTGCCTAATCAATGTTGCCACATCAGCTGATTCAATGTCGACTTGTGATATTTCCAAAGCCTGCTGATTACCTTCAAAATAATATGTACAAGGTTTCCCAAGAGCCAAAATTCTCCCAGATTCGAGGTCCAGTTTAGCGGAAGCAGAATTTGAATTTGTAGAACAGTTATATCTCTTTTACTTTCAAGATAAGCTATTGTCTCTAGATTGACATTACATCTCTTAAGGTCTTCATAAAACACCACTAATCCATTTTTATTCTTGAATTTGGATCCAATGATTTTCATCTGATTCATAAGCTCTAAATTGCATCCATATGAAATCGATTATAAAGAATGAGTTGACATAACATTCTGCAGCCAAGAGTATGGCTTCTATTGCAGCTTCATGGCTTTCTGGGGTCATGTCATGCTGGGAACACAAATTTTCAAATTTTCAAATTGGGAAGCCCTATATACTGAATCTTGATAGTTTACAAGTTGTAGATAATATGCTTGTGAATACAAGTAATCAGCAAAGAAACCAATATTCTGAAAGTTGTTATTTGAAATCTTATTCACCTCTGAAACACCACAACCAAAATTCAATCTGATCCAGTCCCCAGTAAAATAATTGGAAACACTTGTCAGAACAATTTTTGACAGATCTCTAGGAGCAAACTACAGATTAGCATCTTGGAGTACATCTTTTCTTGTGGCAGCTTTAGATGCATCAATCTTTCTCTTTGCTTCATCCGGATTACTGGATGTGCTAGAAGCCCCATGAGAACATATCACAAAGTTAGAAGAAACAGCTAAAGACTCTTGATCAGCCACCTTAGGAAATGAACATTTGCAAAGGTCAATATCTGAAGGAAATGGCATATGTGGCCCCAAAACAAAAAGGAGTACACTGCAATATAGAAAGACAATGAAGACAGTATATTGTCAGCTAAATGAAAACCAAGTAATGTAACAACCAACAAGGTGCATTTGATAAGATTCTTTTTGTTGCAGGGAAAAAAAAACAAAAAATAATTTCTTCTTTTTTGACTCACATCTTTTTAAACTGTAGTCGTCACCGATCACTTCATTCTCTCTTTTTGCATCTCCAAAAATAAGCACTATAAAGTATAAACTATAAAGAGGTTAAATTTTTTTTTTATTTTCCCTATGATATTATCATATACTGTTATAGTAGACCTTGGTGCAATAGATCCACGTCTCCATTCAGATTCCACAAAAGGAAGAATGGCAGGCCTTCGTAATGCAGTACATATAACATTGAATGATACAACAGTTCTTCTATTTCTCCAAGTGTATATCATAAGCATCTTCAGAAGTTGTATTCTTTGTTCCAGTAATCACAAGATCAAGGAAGGGTTCTAGCATCTCCAAACGAAATAGAAGCCTATGTTTAAATTCCTATACGGATGGTAAAACCATCATCTATCTGACTGGAAAGAGTAAGCAAAATTATGCTTGATACTTCAATAGAAGGTCAAACCTTATATTTTGACAGTACATCATCCATATGCTCAGATAAGGCCAGCAAGATATATTTCAAAGCAAGGATTGAAACATCATACCGTACCGGTGTTTCGAGGTTGGCTCGATATGGTACGGTACGACGTATCGAACGGTACGCCTAATTTAGGTGTAATAGAGTTTAAGATAACACAAATATGAGAAAAAAAAAGTTTGAGATAGTTTAAGAGAGAGACTGAAATGGAGTGAAATAGGGGAGAAGAAGGGTTTAAAAACATGAGAAAGAGCTCCAATGGTCAATTTTACCGTTGGAGCACTATTACTAAGTTGTAACAGTCGAAATCGATCGTTACCGAGCTGTGCCGGGCGGTAACAGTCAAAATTTCGATTGTTACCACCCGATATAACCCCATATTGTCCAATACGAGATGTTTTTAAGCGTTCCGTCCGGTAACGGGTGGTCCGTATACCGGTAACCTATCGGATCGGTACGTACCGCTCATACCGGGTGGTACTATTCGAAATTGTATACCTTGCTTCAAAGCAGCATAAGCACAACTAATAGATTATGGAAACACCTGGTAGGAGCATTATGAACAGAGTCAATCAAACATGAAGCATGAAAATAAGTGCATAATCTATCATACGGAAGTGTATCAAGATATTTTTTCTTTTTCTTGAATTTTTATTCAGGAGGAAGTGGATAGAATTTGGATAATAACTAGGGTATTGTGATGAAATTCATAGTTTCTTGAGCACACACAGATGAAAGAAAGATGGATGTCACATACAGGGTTCATGAACTAAAAAGTACTAAATGATAATAACTAGAACTAAAGGACTTGCATTCACAGGATTTGGAGTCTATATTTTAAGTGTATATCGGTATCTAAGAAACATGTAAAAAATAATCTGCTACCCATTAAGAAATATATAGCTTTCCAAGCCACAACAGTAGTTATATTGGTCCATAAAAGTCCCATAAGAGTTGAGCACAACACTCCAAAGAACTCTGTACAAGGCTATGTCATAGTTGTATCATCAGAACACTCAAATAGTAGGTTCTTTTTTGGCTCTCTAGAAAAAAAAGGAAAACTCCAATCCAAAAGACAAAAGTTTCAGTTTCACAATAACTGCGATGATGATCAGGATCAAATTCAAGAGATCAGGGTTTTATTCAAGTGTACAAATGACTGATATTGCTGGAATCTTCATAATAAGGTAATAGATGGATCACAAAATAACATCTATGATAGGTCATATAAAGTATTTTTTTAGTTCATCAGGATGGACATGTCAGTACAATCCATGCCGATCAGCACGGTTTAAACATATGGTTGGAACAAGACTTGTGCTTGATTGTGTGTTCAGGGACATCCTTGGTATAAAACTAAACTCCATGCTAGTATTATACTAGCATAACATAGTTCGATAATCATCAACCATTGCTGGCAAACTTGAAATATTATCATACATCATCAAATGGTGAAACTAATTGCCATCTGAACAATCATCATCAAATATTATACCACAGCAGAACAAATTGCCTCTGAACTTCATAGTCTTTGTTATGCTAGGACTATGATGTTCAAATCAAATAACATTTTTCTCAAAATGAGAAGATTATTTCATGAGAAAATTAATGATTGATAATTTGATCATTGATCAGCCCATTCGGACCCAGATTACTTGGCCAGAGGTGGCACCGCTTGGGTCGACGGTGACACCGCCCAGGGCTCAGTCTCCGAGCTCTGGCTGGGCGGTGCAACCGCCTCTGACAGAGGTGCAACCACCTGAGCTTGTTCTCCGAGCTCTGGCAGGAGGTGCAACCGCCCCTAACAAGCGGTGGCACCGCCTGGAGGCTCAGTCTCCGAGCTCTGCTAGGCGATGCAACCGTCAGACCTCGAAATTCCAGGAATTGACATTTTTTAGCTCAGAATTCAAACTGGTTTGGGGCCTATAAATACCTCACTCTTTCAGCAATGAAAGAGCAACCAAAAATCACTGAAATCCTGATCTTACTCTGTGATTTTTAGAGCTCAAAAGTGTTGTATGAGTTAAAAGTTCTCCTTCCTCCTTTCTTCCAAGTTCTGATCTGTTAAGAGAGGAAAAAAAATTCTGTAAGGGTTGTCTCCTAAATCCGTCAAAAGGAGTGAAACTGTAAAAAAGTGGTTGGCCTTCGCCTATTGAAGGAAGGCCTCTAGTGGACGTCGGTGAACTCGTCGGTGGAGGAAGCCAAAAGTGGATGTAGGTCAAGATTGACCGAACCACTCTAAAATCTCGGTTTGCATTTACTTTAAGCATATTATCTTTACTGCAAACCTCCTCAATAGCTTACTACCTTCTGCGCATTTACGATCGTGTTTCAAAGTTTAGTATTTTTCGAATCGGTGTTTAGACGTAAATCAGTTTTATCGTACGAATATCATATTTCAGTTTACGCTTACATTCTAATTTCCATCATAACTGCAAACTGCCTACATAGACTTGCTTTAACTGCATCTTGCTTGATCACAAGTTAAAGTGATTTACGAATCGGCTTTTCTACCGAAATCGCTCTTATCGTACGAACGAAGTTTTAATCGTCGAAAGTTTTTCGCTGCACTAATTCACCCCCCCCCCCCTCTTAGTGCTCTTGATCATAACATGATGAACTCTCCATTTAGTGGAACTGGAGAGAGAGCCACTGAGCTGTTGGAACTTATACATAGTGATGTATGTGGACCCATGTCAACTCATGCCATTGGTGGTTACTCCTACTTCATTACCTTTACTGATGATTTCTTAAGGTATGGATATTTGTACTTAATGAAGTACAAGTCTAAGGTCTTTGAGAAATTCAGAGAGTATAAGAATAAGATGGAGAACCAGACTGGAAAGAGTATCAAAACTCTTCGATCAGATCGAGGAGGTGAGTACTTAAGTACAGAGTTTACTCAGTTCCTCAAGGACCATGGGATATTATCCCAATGGACACCTCCTTATACACCTTAGCTCAATGGTGTCTCTGAAAGGAGAAATCGTACGCTATTAGATATGGTACGGTCCATGATGAGTTTCGCTGACCTACCCATCTTATTCTAGGGATATACCCTAGAGATCGCAGCTTACCTTCTGAATAGAGTTCCAACTAAGTCGGTAGTGTCTCCACCATATGAGATATGGAAAGGGAAGAAGCCTGATCTTAAGGTTGTTAAGATTTGGGGCTGCCCTACCCACGTTAAAAGACACAACCCCGATAAGTTAGAATCAAGGATAGAGAGATGCAAATTTGTGGGATACCCCAAGGAAACTTGTGGGTATTATTTCTATCATCTCGAGGACCAAAAGGTCTTTGTAGCTAAGAGAGTAGTGTTCCTTAAGAAGGAACACATTCTTGGCAGAGATTGTGGGAGAATGATAGAGTTGAGCAAGGTTGGAGAACCAAGCTCAAGCACCACTCTATAGCCCGAGTCTGTTCAGGTACCTAATACACAAGTTTCAACTTTACATAGGTCTGATAGAGTATCCCATCCTCCTGAGAGATATGTGGGACATATTAGAGGAGAGGATGTTGAGGATGTTGATCCTCAAACCTACGAGGAGGCTATTATGAGTATAGACTCCGGGAATTGGCAAGAAGCCATGAATTATGAGATGGATTCTATGTACTCCAACAAGGTTTGAAACCTAGTTGATGCGCCCGAAGGTATTGTACCCATCGGTTGCAAGTGGATCTTTAAGAAAAAGATCGGAGTAGATGGAAAGGTAGAGACCTATAAAGCAAGGCTAGTGGCTAAGGGGTATCGCCAAAGGCAAGGTGTTGACTACGACGAAACCTTCTCACCCAAAGCAATGCTAAAATCCATCATAATTCTATTGGCTATTGCAGCACACTATGATTATGAGATCCAGCAGATGGATGTGAAAACTGCATTCCTCAATGGGAACCTCACTAAGGAGGTGTATATGATGCAACCTGAGAGATTCGTGTCCAAGAACTGCCCAGAGAAGGTGTGTAGGTTGCTTAGATCCATTTATGGACTGAAGGAAGCTTCCCGAAGTTGGAACATAAGATTTGATGAGGCAATCAGATCTTATGACTTCGTTAAGAACGAAGATGAGCCTTGTGTGTACAGGAAGGTAAGTGGGAGCGCTATCACCTTTTTGGTGTTATATATAGATGACATCCTGATCATTGGGAATGAAGTAGAAATGCTATCCACAGTAAAGGCTTGGTTATCTAAACACTTCTCCATTAAGGACTTAAGGGAAGCATCCTATATCTTGGGGATTAGAATCTATAGGGATAGATCCAAGAGGATGCTTGGCTTGTCCTAGTCCAGGTACATAGAAACCTTTATCAAAAGGTTTGGCATGGAAAATTCCAAGAGAGGTCTCATACCGATGAGACATGGGATATCGCTTTCTACGAGTATGTCCCCAAAGACTCCAGAAGAAAGGGCGAACATGGATATGATACCTTATGCCTCAGCAATAGGGTCTATCATGTATGTCATGCTATGTACTAGGCCTGATATAGCGCATGCTTTGAGTGTCACGAGCAGGTATCAAGCGGATCCAAGCTTGGAGCACTGGAAAGCAGTAAAGTGTATCCTTAAGTACTTGAGAATGACTAAGGATCTTTTACTAGTATATGGAGGTAGTAGCCTTAAAGTTGAAGGCTACACATACTCAAGTTTTCAGTCTGATGTCGATGATAGCAAGTCGAATTCGGGGTACGTGTACACCTTGAATGGAGGAGTAGTGTGCTGGAAGAGTTCCAAGCAAGATACTACTGCTGACTCGACCACAGAGGCGGAGTACATTGTTGCATCAGATGTAGCAAAGGAGAGAGTCTGGTTGAAGAAGTTCATCACAGATTTGGGAGTCGTGCCATGTAGCGAGGAGCCGATCTCCTTATATTGCGACAACAATAGGGAGATTGCTCAAGCAAAAGAACCTAGGTCTCATCAGAAATTTAAGCATGTTCTGAGGAGGTTCCACCTTATCAAAGAGATCGTAACCCGAGGAGATGTAGTAGTGGATAGAGTTCCATCCGAAGATAACATTGCAGATCCACTAACAAAGCCGTTGTCTCAGATTGTCTTTGAGTGTCACAGGGGTCTGATGGGGATCAGACACATAAGTGGTTGGCTTTAGGACAAGTAGGAGATTGCTAGTCATAGGTGCCCAGCAAGCCAATCACGTGATTGATGACACGTGTGACTTGATACATAATCTTTTAACTTATTATATTTTGGCATATATCACTTTATAACTATTGCATATATGCATATATATATTGTGATGTCCTTGGATTTGTGCAATGGGAATCAGATCGTGATGAGATCATGAAAATGAGATCATGAAAATGAGATCGAATCACCTTTAAACACATATCCTAAATAATCCCGGTCATAGGTTACTCGAGAGGGACATCGTAATAACCTGACATACTAGTGTGCTGTATATCCGTCCATATAATGGATGCAGCGGGTCTCATAGCTACTCATGTAGGGACACTAGGGATACAATACAGGTGCTCATTGGAGAATGAGTTCACTAATTGATCTGCTTACGGAATGCTGGATAGTTGATGATGCCTTATTGTTAGACCGCGATTCTGTATTCCTAGTGGTATATCTGGTCCTTAGACTTGAGACACTAAGGATGTCCTGTATGAGTGCTCCACTCTTTGATACCAGACTTATAGGTTTGGCTGTCCCAGATCTAGTACTGCTGGTCATTGGGAGTGGTAGTCGACCTTACGAGAGCTATTGAGTGTCAAGGATCATACACTCTCGGCGTCATGAGAGGAATATCCCATGTGTTCTTGCTCAAACAAATCCCTAGCCAGGGTCATTCGGGTTAAGAGAGAAAGAGTTCTCCGGGAGAATCCGATTAGAGCGAGACTCGAGTAGAAACCGTATGGGTCTGATATCACCATGCTCGATATACGGTCTTTGGGATATTAGATGGATGAGGGACTATAGGTACACGGTAATTGAGGATAGACAGGTCCAATAGTTTGGATTCCCCTGTATCGTCTAGGGACTACAATGTAGTGGCCTAGTACGTCCGTAGTCGATGAGTCAAGTGAATTATTACAGAGATAATAATTCACTGAGTTAGAAGGAGTTCTGACAGGTATAACTCACGGCCAGCTCGATATTGGGCCTAGAGGGTTACACATATATGGTAGGCATTGCGATGAGTAGAGATTTGGATATGAGATATCCGACGGAGCCCTTATCTTATTGGATATCCAATAAGCCCCTAAATTATTGGATCCCATGGATGAGATCCAATAAGAGCCCATGAGAGATTATTGGATAGAGATCCACTAATCTAAAAGGCTTGGGTTATTGGATGAAGATCCAATACCCACTAGGCGAGGATCCATTAGGGTTTGATAGGGGACCTCTATAAATAGGAGGGATTCAGAGCCTCATAGGCTAGATTATTTGCTTGCCTCTCCTATTCTCCTTCCCTTCTCCACCTCAGAGCAGGCCTGGAGTTTTGAGGAGCGTCGTCGCAGCCCTGCTGTATAGAGCACCGCTAGAGAGGATGCTTGACCTCCTTCACCCTCTCCTAAGGATCTGTAAGGAAACAGGGATATACAATCTCCCTAGGTAACATAATCTATTCTATACGAAGTTTTTCAGTTTCGCAGATTTTGCGCACCAATCTTCACACGACGACGAACATCTCTTTGGGAATCGGGGATTTTGTTTTCTTGTTCTTCCGCTGGGCATGTGATGTCGACCCCAAAGATTTTCCTAACAAGCTCTATCTCCGAGCGGTAGTACCGCCCAATTATGGCAGTAGTACCGCTAGGACCTTGGAAATCTGGGAGATGACACATTTGAGCTCCAAATTCAAACTAGTTGGGGCCTTTATAAACCCCACCCTTTTCTGCATGAAAGGACATCAAAATCTTGATCTTATTGTGAGAATTTTAAGAGCTTAAAAGTGTTGCAAAGGTCAAAAGTTCTTCTCACTCTTTTTGTCTAAGTTTTGATCATTCAAGAGAGGAGTGAAAAACCTGTAAGGGTTGTCTCCTAAGCTTGTCAAAAGGAGTAAAGCTATAAAAGGGGGGTTGGCCTTCGGCTATTGAAGGAAGGCCTCTAGTGGACGTCGGTGACCTCATCGGAGGAGGAAGCCAAAAGTGGATGTAGGTCAAGATTGACCGAACCACTCTAAATCTCGGTTTGCATTTACATACTGCACTCTATCTTAACTGCAAACTACCTCCATTACTTTACTTCAACTGTACTTCGCTAGATCTTGAGTTGAAGAACTTTCCGAATCGGCTTTCGCATTGAAATCATTTTTATCATACGAATACAATTTTAATCATCGAAAGTTTTCCACTGCACTAATTCATCCCCCCCCCCCCCCCCCCCCCCCCCCCGTAGTACTCTTCATCCTAACAGAGATCATGTTAATAACCATGATATATCTTTAAAGTTTATTGATACAAAGCATCAATTAGCCGATATCTTTATAAAACCTTTAAATAAAGAATAATTTAATTTTATTAGAAGAGAGATAGGGATGTTAAATTGTCCGAATGCATGAGTTTGTTATATATCTTTTTCGGACTTTCTTGATTTTTTAAAACTTTCATAAAATCTGAAATATCAATTTACTTGGTATCAAATTTATTTCATACCCTTGCTCCATCACTTAATGATTTTTGATACATTGAGTTCCTTCACTCATAGAATTTATTGATAAATACATCTCTCACATATTTCACTCTTGTGAATTTTTAACGAGAAACGGATTTGATTTATGAAGTTTTATTTATGAATTTTTTTATCTTTCATATGATGCTCCTTTCCCATAAATTCTTCCTTACTCTTCTCATGAAAGAAGAAGTTTATGAATTTTTAATATGTGATGATCACTTGTAAGAATGAGGATTTGATTTCATATGGCTATCTTGATCCTTTTCATGAATTATTTCTCCTTGTTGAACTAAAAGCTTGATTCAGTGAAACTCATTTATTTTCATTTGACTTGGTTCAAATCCTTTTATGAATTTGGCTCTTGATGAATTCCTTCCTTACCCTTCTTCCTCTTCTTCTTATTTTTATAACAAAGGAAGAAAGAAACTTGCACATCTCAAGAAGAACAAAAAAACTTTTGTGCATCCGAAGTAAAAATGTTAGCTTATCCAAAAGTAGTTATCACGTAAAGTTTCTGCTTGACTTCTCAATTTTGCTAACTTGGATTAATTGGTGTTGAACTTGATATTTTTTAAAAATCACTTGCCTTGTTGAATGATTTTCTTTTTGTTGATGATAAAGGGGGAGAAATGTGATAAATTGATGACAATTTGAAAAACAAATCATATCGTAAATGCTTGAATGTATTGCGAATGCTTGAAATATGACTAGTTTTATCAAATACATGAAAAATATCAAAATGTATTATTTATTTCTATCGTAACGTGGCATGGATACTTAAAATTGTTTATTCTTAAAATCATGCTTGATTTTATGATAAATATCTATCATGATGATGAGGTATCAAATTTATCATGTTATTTACAATTGATATCATGCATCGGAATGATGAATTATTATCTTTTATCGAGAATTGTCATCTTACTAAATTTCATATTTGAAATTCATATCATACTTGAAAATGAAGATTGTTTGTCATCATTGGACTTGAAAATGGATGTCATGCCTTGACATCATTTTTTATTGATAAATATGTGATATCATATTTTGAATTGGTAAATCTTGATAAGTATCATGATGTGCATGTTGATAAGTTTAAATAAATATAACTTATCGGTTTGATGCTTGAATTCAAAGGCCTTGAATTCAAGAGTATCTTTTCTCAAGTATGGCATATAGATAGGAGGAGTTAAGGTTAACTCCGTCATTAATTAATTGTCATCATCAAAAAGTAAAAGATTGTTGAATCTCAGATTTTGATGATGAAATCAATTGGTAAAATATTTGATCAAATCTATATGTTGAGAAAAATGTGCAGGATTAACTATGATAACAATCAAGGCATAAAGCAAAATGAAGTGCTGGAGTCAAAATTGAGATTTCGTTGGGAGTTCGAGAGATCGTCGGAAGTCCGGACATTCATCGGAAGTTCTACTGGAATTAACCAAGAAGTCCAGGAGCTTGCCAAAGAAGCTCATCAGAACTCGCCAAGAAGATCATTGTGAAGTCTAGGAGCTTGCTAGGAATCTGCTAGAATATTACCGAGAGATCGTCGAAAGTTCACCGAAAGATCGCCGGAAGCTCGCTGGAAGATCGTCGGAAGCTCGCCGGAAGAAACATAGACTAACCGGACTTGATTTGCTTAGTATATGCCTTAAGAATCACAGTTAGCATGTAAGTAGGATTATATTTGGGAGGTCCACTAACTTTGTTAGGGGCCAATTGGGCCCTTAACAGGGCTGAATTGTGCCGGTTGAAAAGCCCATTCAGCACCTAAAAGTCACGGCTGGCGATGGCACCGCTAGGGTCGGTGGTGGGACCGCTTGGGATTCAATCTCCTAGGTGGTCTGGGTGGTGGTACCGCTAGAGCTCGGTCTTCGAGCACTATTAGGCAATCGTACCATCTAGACTAAGTGGTGGCACCACCCAGTGTTAGTCTATAGGCGATGGTACCGCCAATACCCTAGAAATCTATGATGAGATACTTTTTGGCTCCAATTTTGAAACATTGGGGCCTATAAATACCCTACCCTTTTTTGCTTAAAAGGGCATGAAAGTCTGAACAATATCTTAAAGTCTTGAGGTGTTAAGTTTGTAAAAGTGCTAAAAGTCCTCGTCCCTTTCTAAGTCTTGTAATCATTCAAAAGAGGTGTGAGGCTTGTAAGGGTTGTCTCCTAAATCCGTGAAAAGGAGAAAGTGCTATAAAGAGGGTGGTTGGTCTTCATCCATTGAAGGAAGACCATTAGTGAATACCGGTGTCCTCGACGGAGGAGGAATCAGAAGTAGATGTAGGTCACAATGACCGAACCACTATAAATTCTGATGTGCCCATTTCCATTCTGCTTTTTATTACTGCTATTACTTTCTACGTTAATTGCTAGTCCATTTACTCTAAAGTCAAGCACTTTCCGAGACTAGTTTTCAACGAACGAATATCTTATAAAACTGATGATTTTTTTCACTATACTAATTCACCCCCCCCCCCCCCCTCTTAGTGTCGCTCTTGATCCTAATAGGATTAACTACGATAGTGATTAAGGCATAAAGCAAAATAAAGTACTGTAGTCAAGATCGAGAATTCGATGGGAGTTCAAGAGTTCATCGGGAGTCCGGAGGTTCATCGAAAGTGCCACCGAAATTAGCCGAGAAGTCCAAGAGTTTACCAAAGAAGCTTGTTAGAACTTACCAAGAAGATTATCGTGAAGTCTAGGAGCTTGTCGGGAGTCCATTGAAAGATTGCCGAGAGATCGTCAGAAGTCCATCGGAATCTCGTCAGAAGAAACCTAGACTTACCATACTTGTCTTGTTTAGTGTATACCTTAAAAATCAAAGTTAGCACATAATTAGGGTTAGGATTGGGAGGTAATCCTACTAACTTAGTTAGGGGCCAACTGGGCCCAAAACAAGGTTGAGTTGAGCCAGATGGAAGGCCCACTCGGCCACTTGGAGCCTTGCTAGGTGGTGGCACTGCCTAGGGTGGGCAGTGGAACCACTTGAGGCTCAACCTCCCAAGAGGTCTAGGTGGTGGTACCACCCAGATTGGGCGGTGGTACCACTGGTAGTTAATGCTGCCAAGCTGTGGTACCGCCTTGTCAGGCGGTGGTACCTCTAGAGCCCAGTCTCCGAGGCCCTATCAAGTTATGGTACCGCTAGAGCCTAGTCTTCGAGGCTTTGTTAGGTGGTGGTACCATCTAGTATAAGAGTGTTAGGCGATAATACTGCCCAATACTAGAGGTGGTACCGCCAATACCCCGAAAACTAGGGATGTGATACTTTTTGGCTCCAATTCTGAAGTCATTTAAGGGCTATAAATATCCCATACTTCTCAGCTAGTAAAACACAGAGAAGTGACAAGAATTGAACCAAAACTATAGTGAAATTCTAAGTGTGAAAGTTTGTAAAAGGAGAGTGAACCACTTGTGAAAGTTCTATAAAGGGGTGATTGATCTTTGCCCTTTGAGAGAGATCAATAGTGGAAACCGGTGTCGGTACCGGATGTATGTCGGATGACCGAACCACTATAAAATTGGTGTGTTCTCTTCTTGGTACGTACTTTATTTTTGCTGCATTCTACTTTACTTCATTGCAAATTATCCAATCCTCTCCTCTCTACTCACTTACAAACTTATTCGAGTCAAACGTCGTTTTAAAATATTCTCATTGAACTAAGAGTTTCATCGCACGCACGAAGTTTTTCGAAGTAGTTGAAATTTATCATTTTTATCCGCTGTACTAATTCACACCCCCCGCCCTCTTAGTGTCAGTGTCGTTCTTGATCTGAATAGAACTCAACTATCCTAATCTTTGTATGCTACAAGTTCTTCCTAGCTCACATATCCATGTAAAGGGTTAAACATTCATCAAAATGACTTATTTGTATGAGGTTCAGGTTCAATGATCCGTCGACTCGATATTACTTTTTAGATTGAAGTTTTGGTGAATGAGAGAACTATCACTAAGAAACAAGTGTAAAATTGAAAGAAAACAATCTTTATTGCTTGTAAAGCTAAAATATGAAGTACAAGACTTAAAGTAAAAAATTAAAAATATGTAAAAAAACTAATAGGCATGTAAGGCACCAGTTGTCTTTCGATAATACCTAGGTACACTCAACAGATTACGTATTGCTATCAATTTTGGTCTTATCCTCTTTCATCACAAAATCCTCCTCTTTAAGTTTAGATAGTAGGCAATGAACTTTGAGGGCTTCTCACAACAATTGGATAGACCTTGATGTAGAGCTTTGATTATTAAAACTAATATATTCTCTTTGTTGAATCTCGGATTTTGATGATGAAACTAATTAATTGTGTTTAGATGTTCAACTGCATTTTGAGTGATGCAGGTCTACTCGATCAGGATTAGACAGTTGACGCAGGAGGAATTGACGTTGCGTCGGAGGAGATCACGTTAGGATATTGGATGGCAGAAGGCTTCGGACGTCGGGCATCGGGCCAAGGAGAGCGGAATTGCACCAAGGATATCGGGGTTGCTAAGGTCAACCACCGATTGGGCAACAAACCGCAAGAGAGGACGATGCGCTGAAGAATCGGACGAAGCGCCAACCAATGACGTGGTGGGCAATAGAATGTCAATTCGCGTTGTAATAATTGTCTAGATCGGAGTAGAGTTTTGGCTTGTGTGTGTAAGATTAACTATAATAACGATGAAGACATAAAGTGAAACAAAGTGTCGGAGTCAAGCGCGAAGGATTCATTGGGAGTTCGAGAGTCCGACGGAAGTCCGAAGGTTCATCGGGAATGTTGCTGGAACTAGCCGAGAATGAGTAGGGAGCATGCCAAAGGGATTTTCGGAAGCTCGCTGGAAGAGTCGTTGGAAGTTCGCGGAGCTCACTAAGAAAGATTGGAGCTTGCCGAAGAAGCTTGTCGGAACTCGCCAAGATCAAATCATGAAGTCTAGGAGCTTGTCGGGAGTCCGCAGAATGGTTTCCGAGAGTTTATCGGAAGACCGCCGGAAGTTCACCGGAAGCTTGCCGAAAGAAGTATTGACTTGCGGCCTTTGTAATAGCTTAGGAAATGTCTTTAAATTCGTAGTTAGTACGTTAGTTAGGGTTAAGATTAAGTGTTAATCCTATAACCCAAGTAGGGGCCAATTGGACCCGAGTTCGGACTAATTTGGGCCAAGTTTGGAGCCCAACCAGTGAGCTGAAATAGTGTAGGTGGTGGCACCGCCAGATTAGGTGATGGCACTGCCTAGAACCCAAGAACTAAGTGGTGGCACCGCTGGACTGAGCGGTGGCACCGCCCAGCACCCGAGAGGTCCGGCGGTGGCACCGTCGGACTGAGCGGTGGCACCGCCAGTACACTGTCAGTGTACATTGACAGGTAGTGGCACCGCTAGCCTTGGAAACCCAAGAGAATTCAAAATTTGGAGCCCAAATTTGAATCCTTTTGAGGCCTATAAATACCCCTTAATTCTCAGTTGAGATTACCACCTTTGAGAAGCAAGAGATTGAGATAAAAGTCTTAGCAAAGCCTTTAGCAAGTTTTTGTTTTCAATAGCTTAAGTGTTCACCTCCCTCTTTCTCTTTGAAAATTTGTAAGAGTGTGAACCACTTATAAAAGGTTGTAAGAGGGGTATTTGTCCTTCCCCTTCAAAGTGATTTACTAGTGGAAGTTGGGAGCCTCTTCGAAGAAGGCTTCGTAAGTGGATGTAGGTCATTTTGACCGAACCATTTTAAATTGGTGTGTTCTCTAGTTTGCATTTACTTATTGCTATTTACCTTACTGCAAACCTTCATACGTGCTTTACTTCCTCATTACTTTTGCTGCACACCTTTACGAACATGCTTTCAAGATAAGCACTTCCGAGTTCAGTTTTTTATCGTACGAAAGATTTTTCCAAAACCGAAGTTTTAATCCGCTGCACTAATTCCCCCCCCCCCTCTTAGTGCCGCTCCGATCATAACAATTGGTATCAGAGCCACGGTTTTCTACTTTGGTTTAACACCTAAATAGAAATGGCTCTTTACGGCTTTCAAGAGGGTCACTCTCTCATTCTTCCTCCCTTTTTCAATGGAATGGACTACACTTATTGGAAAACTCGAATGAGAGTTTTCTTACTTTCTTTGGATTTGAATTTATGGCACATAGTCAAAAATGGATTTGAAATGTCTTCTCTTCCAATGAACCATTGGAATGATTTGGAGAAGAAGATGTTTTCTCTAAATGCAAAGGCTATGAATGCCTTATATTGTGCACTTGACAAAAATGAATTTAATTGCGTTTCGATGTGTGACTTGGCTTTTGATATTTGGAGAATTCTAGAGGTCACTCATGAAGGCACTAGCCGAGTGAAAGAGTCCAAAATCAATATTCTTGTGCATTCTTACGAACTTTTCCGGATGAAACCAAGTGAGTCCATCGGAGACATGTACACCCGTTTCACGGATGTCATCAATGGACTCAAAGCTCTTGGTAAAAGTTTTTCTAATTTTGAACTAGTCACTAAAATCTTAAGATCCCTTCCAAAAAGTTGGGATCCAAAAGTTTCGGCCATTCAAGAGGCCAAGGACCTTAAAACATTCCATCTCGAAGAACTTATTGGGTCTCTAATGACCTACGAAATGAACAATGTGACAAAAAGGGAACTCGAGAATCTCCTACCAAAGAACAGGAAGGATTTGGAACTCTAGACAAATGAATACCACTTGAGCGATGACTCAAGTGATGAGGACAATGATGAACTTGAACTTCGAACACTAAATCTTAATAAGTTTATCAAAGAAAAATCTAAAATAAACAATGAACTTGAACGGAGGAAGAGGCCAAAGAAGAGGAAGGCAACCAAGGATGAATCAAAAACTTCCAAAGGTGAAACGGCGAATTGGGCTATGACGAGCTTCGACTACAAGGTAAGTAACTCAACTCTCATGAATTATTTTGAAATTACTTGAAGTCTTTCATGAGTGCTTAATTTAGAATAGGAAATAAAAAAATATTTTTTAAAAATTATATCATGTTTTTCTTTTTAGCATCTTTGAAAAATTAAAAATTTGATCATGAAAAGTATATTGCTAAGGTTTTATGCATGTTATGTTTTGAAATGTTTAATGATGTATGTAACATTAGGGATGATAATTATATGATATGTGATAGTGCTTAGGATTAATCCATGCGTGTGTATCTTGATGATTTTACACTATTACATGCCTTAATAACATGTTAGAAATTATGTGTTTTGGATACAAAAATTTCCATGATCATGAGCATTTTTAACTTCATGATTGAATTTAAAAATCTATAGCAAAACCATGTCCGAATGCATGAAAGTATTAAATTTTATTTTCAGATTTTCTTGATCCTAACAATTCATTTTTGAGAATCTATTGATCTTGATGGTTTTATGATGAAATTCATTTTTCGATCCTAAACGTTGATGCATGTTTTTATTTAACATAAATGAAAAAGCATGCTAACAAGAAATCAATCACTTAAAATAAAATACTTAAAAAAGGAAAAATATATTATCAATGAAATCATGAATCTACTTATGTTACGAATTTTGTGAACAATAAAAATGATTTTTGGTGATTTGAATTTGAATGAGTTTTATCCAATATCATGATCTTGATTCCGTGATATTTACAAATTAAGATTTATTATGAATCAAGATTTTTTCATTAATCAATCTCCTAAGATTTTCTTTTGATTAATTATGAGCAGGTTTTGCAAAAAGAAATCATGTCTTTTGGTATTCACATGTCCTAATCTTTCATGATATGATTTTTATGCAATTCCTTGTATTCATGAAATGTTTATCGCATCACCCAATTACTTTCTTCTTGATATTCCTTATGTGGTGATATAAAATTATGCATGAAATACTCTTGATATTATTTTGATGCATACAAATGAAAAGTTATGATTATGAATGGTAGGATGAAATTTGACAAGTTAATACCATCATGTTTTGAAACATTTATGATTTGAAATTATGCATGCAATTACTTTTTATTGTGATGATATATGCATATAATGTGTATCATGAATACTTTATTATCATAAATGAAAATAGTAATAAATATTTTGAAAATAAATGTTTGTATCATGTTAGATGATTTTTCATTTTGTGCATGATGAGTTATAGTGATGATTGAAACAATGATTGAAATAATATTCTTGATGATTTATTTTATGAAATTTATCTTTTCATCTTAAATGTTGATACTTGTTTTACTAAAAGTAAAGGCATGCTTATAAGAAGCAAATCACATGAATAGAAATTTATAAAAATGAAATGTGATCCTCTGTCTTATCGACTTTTCAATAAATCTATGCTTGTCATATATGAATTTATTGAATGTGACTTTGAGGATGATTTCGGATTTCACAAATGCTTGATTCATACTTATGACATGAGACACATTTTAAATATGAATCATGTTCAATGCTTCAATTATGTTATATCTCCCTTAATTCATTTTGTTCTCCTAAATTTATTTACTAAAGAGGAGAATCTTCCGAATGAATGAAATGATAAAAATGAATCACTTATCGATATATCTTTTTGAAATATCTTTTTAATGTGATGTTGATAATTTGAGATACCTGTTGGAATTCATAACATGAGATAATTGAATCCTTGACTTACTCTTTATATGGCTTGAAAATAGATGTTTAAAATCTTGCTTGATGAGTTGTTTTATAAGATTTTGCCTTTATGTCTTGAACTTTCATGCTTATCTTGATTTGGCATATAAAGACCATGCTTAGATGAAGAAGAATCACTTAAAAAATGCATTTCCTATCTGATCAAGATTAATGATTTCATGATATTTTGTGAATCTCGAAATTGATTTTGATGACTTGATTATGAGTTTCAAGTTAATGATTTGATTTGAATGAATTTTATCTAAATCATAATCTTGATCTTGCAAAACTAGAATCACAAATAATATCTTTTGGTATTCATGAATTGATACTCACAATATGAAAGTATTGGTATTCATGACTTGAATTTGATTGAAACATTGCATGCTTAAATTAATCATTCTCCTATGTTTCAAAAATTCTTTAAATGTCTTATGTGATGATTGAAAATTAATTTGCTTTATGATGAATCACGAATCATGACTTGATCTATGATATTGATATATTTTAATCTTGATCCTTGGTTGTATAATTCTTTTGCTCTATTAAAAAGATTTGTCGAATGAATCATGTCCTTCTTGAATTTTCTTGGTATCATGACATGATTTTATAATATGGCTTGTATAATGATTAAAATTTTTTAGCCATTGATTTCTCCCTTCTTTTTGATAATGATAAAGGGGGAGTTAGTTTACTAGCCTGCATATTTCAAAGGAAGAAAAATTTGCTAGCTCGATCATTTCATTGAAAGAACTTGCTATCATGAACACTGCCAATGAATTGCAAATCCTGCAATCTAAAGAGAAGCAAAGAATTACTATCTTAAAAGAAGCAAAAAATGTAAAACTTAGAAAACTTGCAATATAATTGCTCTTGCCATGCTTTGTATCAAAAATAGGTTGATATCCTTAAAAGCATCGCATTAAATTTTTTAGTGTATTGCAATGTATCATATGTATCGTAAATTGAAATTTTTGAGACTATTATCATATCATGTTTAACAATTGATATCTTTCATTAATATGATAAATTATCATCTCATGACGTATCGCATAATGATATCATGATTTGTGATTGTATCATGTGATCTTTGGTGAATTTTCACATTGATATCCTTCATGAAATGATTTCTTTGCGTTATTGTCTTGTATGCATCATGTGATGATTGAAATATTGATTAATGCAAAGTTGATGTAAAAGTCTAAATCATTGGTTCCTCTCCTTCTTTTTGACATTGACAAAGGAGGAGAAAGTTATTTCTAACTTGCACACTTGATTGAAGAATTTGCTAGCTCAATCATTGTAATGAAGAAATTTGCTACAAACATCATAAATATTGTTACTTGCAAAGAAAAGCAAAGTGCAATCTTGCACAAAAATTCAAGTGTTGAATTGCCATGATTGAACTTACGAATTTTGCTTTGTTTTTGTGCTTATATGTTGTGATGAAAATCTAGCTTCATGTTGCAAAAACTTGCTTATCTTTTAAAATAGCTAGAGCTACTTCTCCTTTTTTTTATGACATAGGGGGAGAAGTATATTGATGACTTCATGCATTGAATTGAATATTTTATATATATTTGCATGATGGTTTAAATATTTTTCATAACATGTGATGAATGTTACTTGGATTTGGGATAATCCAAGTATTCTATCAATGACATATTGATAGGGGGAATTTGGTTAAACTCCGGGGAGTTAAGGTTAACTCCGTTAGTCATTAATTAGTTGTCATCATCAAAAAGGGAGAGATTGTTGAATCTCGGATTTTAATGATGAAACTAATTGATTGTGTTTAGATGTTTAATTACATTTTGAGTGATGCAGGTCTACTCGATCAGGATTAGACAGTTGACGTAGGAGGAATTGACATTGCGCCGGAGGAGATCACGTCAGGATATTGGACGGTAGAAGGCTTCGGACGTCGGGCATTGGGGCAAGGAGAGCGGAATTACACCAAGGATATCGGGGTTGCGGAGGCCAACCGCCGATTAGGCAACAAGCTGCAAGAGAGGATGATGCGCTGAAGAATCGGACGAAGCAACAAACAATGACGTGCCGAGTAACAGAATGTCAATTCGCGTTGTAATATTTGTCTAGATTGGAGTAGAGTTTTGGCTTGTGTGTGTAGGATTAACTACGATAACGATGAAGACATAAAGCAAAACAAAGTGCCAGAGTCAAGCGCGAAGGATTCGTTGGGAGTTCGAGAGTCCGACGGAAGTCTGAAGGTTCATCGGGAATGCTGCTGGAACTAGCCGAGAATGAGTAGGGAGCTTGCCGAAGGGTTTTCGGAAGCTCGCTGGAAGAGTCATTAGAAGTTCGTGGAGTTCACCGAGAAAGATCGGAGCTTGCCAAAGAAGCTCGTCGGAACTCGCCAAGATCAAATCGTGAAGTCTAGGAGCTTGCCGGGAGTCCGCAGAATGGTTTTCGAGAGTTTATCGGAAGACCGCCAGAAGTTTGCCGGAAGCTCACCGGAAGAAGTCTTGACTTACGAACTTTGTAATAGCTTAGGAAATGTCTTTAAATTCGTAGTTAGCACGTTAGTTAGGGTTAGGATTAAGTGTTAATCCTATAACCTAAGTAGGGGCCAATTGGGCCTGAGTTTGGACTGGTTTGGGCCAAGTTTGGAGCCCAACCAGTGAGCTGAAATAGTGTAGGCGGTGGCACCGCCTAGAACCCGAAAACTGAGCGGTGGCACCGCCCAGCACCCGAGAGGTCCGGCGGTGGCACCGCTGGACTGGGCGGTGGCACCGGCAGTACACTATCAGTGTCAGACACTGATAGGCGGTGGCACCACCAGCCTCGAAAACTAAAGAGAATTCAAAATTTGGAGCCCAAATTTGAATCCTCTTGAGACCTATAAATACCCCTCAATTCTCAGCTGAGATTACACCTTTGAGAAGCAAGAGATTGAGATAAAAGTCTTAGCAAAGCCTTTAGCAAGTTTTTATTTTCAATAGCTTGAGTGTTCACCTCCCTCTTTCTCTTTGAAAATTTGTAAGAGTGTGAACCACTTAGAAAAGGTTATAAGAGGGGTATTTGTCCTTCCCCTTCAAAGTGATTTGCTAGTGGAAGTTGGGAGCCTCTTCGAAGAAGGCTTCGCAAGTAGATGTAGGTCATTTTGACCGAACCGCTTTAAATTGGTGTGTTCTATGGTTTGCATTTACTTATTGCTATTTACCTTACTGCAAACCTTCATATGTGCTTTACTTCCTCATTATTTTTGCTGCACATCTTTACGAACATGCTTTCAAGATAAGCACTTCCGAGTTCAGTTTTTTATCGTACGAAAGATTTTTCTAAAACCGAAGTTTTAATCCGCTGCACTAATTCACCCCCCCCCCCCCCTCTTAGTGCCGCTCCAATCCAAATACTCTTTACTTTATCTCACTCTCTTTTCTTTTTAAAAATTGAAACAGTTAGGGCGGGTAAGTATTTTCTGGAGACTTGTTTGATTCCCATCTATGTGGGAGCACACCTTTGTTTTATAGGGAGAGGGGTGCTTAAAGTCATTAGAGTTTAAGGATTTTTCTTGTAGGATATGTATAATTAATACTTTTTTTATATGACAATCGTACCCTTTTTATTTGGTGGCTACCCGCTGCTCTAATCCAAGTCTTATTAGGACTCAAATTAAGGTAAGTGAATAGTTTGGAATTGGTGTTAACGACAAACAAGTTGTTATTCTACGACGGTTCTCTATTTTAGAAATCTATTGTAGGCTAAATAGAGTAGAATTCTACAGCAGGCTAAATAGAGTATCTCTCGATAAAATCTTTTGCCACCGACTTGGGTGTTACTCAGCTAGAATCTTTGCCATCAAGACCTCCTCCTGAGGTTATAACAGAGGGTTAGGAAGAAGTCGAGACCTTTCAATTTGCTAGAAGGGTTGAAGACAAGGGTCTACATTGGTTGGCAGTCCAAAATAGGGATGCTGATTGCTTGATTCTGGGTAGTATTGCCTCCTCTGGTTCTCTCGGCTTAGAGCAAGCTCTAGACCGATTGATGGTTGAGGGATCTTGCTAGAATAATCTCAGGAAGGATTCTTGGTGGCCTTCAATAGTAAGTATCTCTCATTGCAGAAGAATTCTGTTGTTATAGGGTGTCGACAAAAGGAAGAAGGTTGGTTTCTCTCGAAATCTTCTTTCTCACAGGGCTGGTCTTTCTTTTGTATTTTCAAGACTGCGATTCCCATTCTTAACGAGCTACAAATGGTTGGAGTCGTGAGGAATTGAGACTCTATAGAGATTGGGTGATGAGGTAATTTTAGTCACGCAAGGCATACATCGTACCAATTAATACTTCGTTTTGTTGTAGAAAATGATGGATATGTGCTTTAACAAAGGTTCAAATTCTATGGCATCATATTTGTCATTTGAAATGAGGATCGATAATTCTAATATATACTGATGGGTTAGTGGAGCCCATCAAATTATAATTTGATAGCTTTCAAAGTTTAAACTAGTAAGATGCTCGCACGAACGAGGTTTCAAAAATCAAACCAAATAAAAATAATATAAAAATATTGAATGTGATAATTAGCGATTGTTGATACGAATTATGTGTCGTAGAGGAATGATATCTAACAAGAGTGACAATTAATATAATGTATATTGTCTCATCTGCACCGTAGGCTAGAGGTATGGTGTGGTGAGTTAATATCTTCCTTAGCTTATTTTTTGATTATTTAAAATAATATTTATATTATTATCATCATGGATTAAATAGTTCTAATTTGTAAAATATGTGAGTGACTAATTAGTTGTAGAATCTTTGGTCACCATAGTCATATTGCTAATGTACTCTCTTGAATGATCCTGATTTTAATTATTAAAATTATTACATTGATAAAAGCAAAATTTAATTGTTAGAAATAAAAAATTTTTCGCAAGTTACAACTTTTCATGTTCATACAAATAAATAATAAATAAAAATAATGGAGATGAGTTTTTGCCATAATGATAAAATTATGTCAACTACATGTTGAATCTCATATTTTGATGATGAAACCAATTGATAATTATGTTTATGTTTTAATCTGCGTTTTGAGTGACGTAGGATACTTCAATCAAGATGAGACAATTAAAGCAGGAAAAATCATGTTGTGCCGGAGGAACATGTCAGAAGATTGGACGTCGGGCCGGTGGATCGGTCGACGTATCGACAGAAGGCTTCGGGTCGTGGAATCGGGCATCGGGCCAAGAAGAGCGGGTATTGCGCCAAGGATATCGGAGTTGTGGAGTCAACTGGCCGATTGGGCAATAGGCCTCAAGAAAGGATGATGCGCCAAAGAATCGGACGAAGCGTCGAGGGACCAATGACATGCCGAACAACTTGGTTAATTGCTTAGGAATAATTGTCTCGATTGAAGTTTTGTTTTAAGTTTATAGGATTAACTACGATGAAAGTAAAACATGCAGCAGGAGTTGAGCCGGAGTCAAAGACTATGATCACGTTGGGAGTTCGAGAGCTCGACGGAAGTCAAGACGGTCGTCAGAGGTTCTGCAGGAACAAATCCGAGAAGTCCAGGAGCTTGCCAAAAGAAGCTCGTCGGAACTCGCCAAGTGGATTGTCGCAAGTCCAGGAGTTTGCCGGAAGTCCATCGGAGCATCGCCGGAGGTTCATCGGATGTTCGTCGGAAGTTCGCCGGAAGCTCGTCGGAAGAAGCGATTGACGCACCGGAGCAAGCTGTAGTAAATGTCTTAAGAATTATCGTACTTAGCATGTAGATTAAGTTAGGAATGGGAGGTGATCCCATTAACTTAATATGGGGGCAATTGGGCCCTTGACAGACCCAAATTAGGCCGAATGGATCAACCCATTCGGACTAGAATTCCTACTGGGCGGTGGCACCACTAGGGTCGGCGGTGGCACCGCCTAGGAGAGGGTCTCCCAGGAAAGCTAGGTGGTGCAACTGCCCCAGGCAGGTGGTGGCACCGCTTGGGCTCAGTCTCCGAGCGAGACTAGGCGGTACAACCGCCCTTGATAGGCGGTGGCACCGCCAGGGCTCAGTCTCCGAGCGAGACTGGGCGGTGCAACCGCCCCTGTCAAGCGGTGGCACCGCCCAGAGGCTTAGTCTCCGAGCTCTACCAAGTGGTGCAACGCCCCTGACAAGCGGTGGCACCACCCAGAGACTCAGTCTCCGAGCTCTGCCAGGCGGTGCAACCGCCAGACCCCGAAATTCTGGGAGATGATAGTTTTAAGCTCGGAATTCAAACTGGTTTGGAGCCTATAAATACCCCTCCCATCCCTGGGTAAAATACACAAGCACAAAGAGATTAAAAGAGAGAAAATGCTGCTGCAATCTTTAGAATTTCCCTCTTCTAGCTTAAGTGTTAGAATTCTGTTTAAGAGAGGAGAGTGAGTGCTTGTAAGGGTTGTCTCCTAAATCCAGTAAAAGGAGAAGAGGGGTGTAAGAAAGAGGTTGATCTTCGCATAGTAAAGGAAGATCGTTAGTGGACGTCGGTGACCTCATTGGTGGAGGAAGCCAAAAGTGGATGTAGGTCAAGACTGACCAAACCACTCTAAATCTCGGTTTGCATTTACTTTGAGCATTTTATCTTTACTGCAAACCTCCTCAATAGCTTACTGCCTTTTGCTCTTTTACGAACTCACTTTCAAGTTAAGTTTCTGAAAACGGTTTTACGTCGGAAATTGGTTTTATCGTACGAACATCATATTTCAGTTTGCGCTTACACTCCGATTTCTGTCTTAACTACAAACTTCCTTCCTTACTTTACTTCAAATACATTTCCGTAAGCTTTCAAAGTTATTATCTGCATGAAACGACTTTTACGTTGGAATCGGATTTCAACGTACGAACGTAGTTTTAATTGTCGAAAGTTTTCCGTTGCACTAATTCACCCCCCCCCCCCCCCCCCCCCCCCCTCCCCTCTTAGTGCTCTTGATCCTAACAATTGGTATCAGAGCCCGGTATTTCTCATTTCGGATTTACACCCGAGAGAAATGGCTCTTCATAGCTTTAAAGAGGGTTTTTTTATTGTTCGTCTACCGTTGTTTAACGGATTGGACTACATTTATTGGAAAACTCGAATTAGAGTTTTCTTGATTTCTATGAATTTGGATTTATGGAATATTATTGAAAACGGTTTTCAACTTCCCTCTAAATCGATGAACGAATGGTCAGATTTGGAGAAGAAGTATTTTTCTTTAAACGCAAAGGCTATGAATGCCTTGTTTTATGCACTTGACAAAAATGAATTTAATCACGTTTCGATGTGTGAAACAACTTTTGATATTTGGCGAACACTTGAAATCACGTACGAGGGAACTAGTAGAGTCAAAGACTAGAAAGTTAACATTTTATTACATGATTTTGAGCTTTTTCGAATGCAACCAAGCGAGACTATAGACGACATGTACACCCGTTTCACGGATGTTGTCAATAATCTAAGAGATCTTGGTAAATATTTTTCGAATTTTGATCTCGTAAGTAAGATCTTAAGATCCCTTCCAAAAAGGTGGGATCCTAAAATAACCGAAATACAAGAAACAAAAGATTTAAATATTTTTTCACTTGAAGAACTAATTGGTTCATTGATGACATATGAAATGGTGCACAATGCACATGATGAACATGATGAACAAAATCACCTTCCAAAGAACAGGAAGGATTTGGAACTCTGGACAAATGAATACCACTTGAGTAATGACTCAAGTGATGAGGATAATGATGAACTTGAACTTCGAACACTAAATCTTAATAAGTTTATTAAAAAAAATCTAAAATAAACAATGAACTTGAACGGAGGAAGAGGCCAAATAAGAGGAAGGCAACCAAGGATGAATCAAAAACTTCCAAAGGTGAAACGGCGAATTGGGCTTTGACGAGCTTCGACTACAAAGTAAGTAACTCAACTCTCTTGAATTATTTTGAAATTACTTGAAGTCTTTCATGAGTGCTTAATTTAGAATAGGAAATAAAAAATTATTTTTCAAAAATTATATCATGTTTTTTTTCTTTTTAGCATCTTTGAAAAATTAAAAATTTGATCATGAAAAGTATATTGTTAAGGTTTCATGCATGTTATGTTTTGAAATGTTGAATGATGTATGCAACATTAGGGATGATAATTATACGATATGTGATAGTGCTTAGGATTAATCCATGCATGTGTATCTTGATGATTTTACACTATTACATGCCTTAATAACATGTTAGAAATTATGTGTTTTGGAGACAAAAATATCCATGATCATGAGCATTTTTAACTTCATGATTGAATTTGAAAATCTATAGCAAAACCATGTCCGAATGTATCAAAGTGTTAAATTTTATTTTCGGATTTTCTTGATCCTAACAATTCATTTTTGAGAATCTATTGATTATGATGGTTTTATGATGAAATTCATTTTTCGATCCTAAACGTTGATGCATATTTTTATTTAACATAAATGAAAAAGCATGCTAACATGAAATCAATCACTTAAAATGAAATACTTAAAAAAGGAAAAATATATTATCAATGAAATCATGAATCTACTTATGTTACGAATTTTGTGAACCATAAAAATGATTTTTGGTGATTTGAATTTGAATGAGTTTTATCCAAAATCATGATCTTGATTCCGTGATATTTACAAATTAAGATTTATTATGAATCAAGATTTTTTCATTAATCGATCTCCTAAGATTTTCTTTTGATTAATTATGAGTAGGTTTTTCAAAAAGAAATCATGTCTTTTGGTATTCACATGTTCTAATATTTCGTGATATGATTTTTATGCAATTTCTTGTATTCATAAAATGTTTATCACATCACCCAATTACTTTCTTCTTGATATTCCTTATGTGGTGATATAAAATTATGCATGAAATACTCTTGATATTATTTTGATGCATACAAATGAAAAGTTATGATTATGAATGGTAGGATGAAATTTGACAAGTTAATATCATCATAATTTGAAACATTTATGATTTGAAATTATGCATGCAATTGCTTTTTATTGTGATGATATATGCATATAATGTGTATCATGAATACATTATTATCATACATAAAATAATGATGAATATTTTGAAAATAAATGAGTATTTCATGCATTTAGTCTTAATGATTTCTCTTGAACATACTTTTTGAAATCATACTTGATGATGAATATCAAGATATTAAAAGGATATTTTCATGTAATCATGCTTGTTGATTTGTTTTACGAAATTTATCCTTCCGTCTTAAATGTTGACACTTGTTAAAGGTAAAGGCATGTTTATAAGAAGCAAATCACATGAATAGAAATTTATAAAAACGAAATGTGATCCTCTATCTTATCATCTTTTCAATAAATCTATGCTTGTCATGTATGAATTTATTGAATGTGACTAAGAGGATGATTTCGGATTTTACAAATGCTTGATTCATACTTATGACATGAGACACATTTTAAATATGAATCATGTTCAATGCTTCAATCATGTTACATCTCCTTAATTCAGTTTGTTCTCCTACATTTATTTACCAAAGAGGATAATCTTCCGAATGAATGAAATGATACAAATGAATCACTTATTTATATCTTTTTGAAATATCTTTTTAATATGATGTTGATATTTTGAGATGCCTATTGGAATTCATGACATGAGATAATTGAATCCTTGACTTACTCTTTATATGGCTTGAAAATGGATGTTTAAAATCTTGCTTGATGAGTTGTTTTATAAGATTTTACCTTTACGTCTTGAACTTTTAGGCTTACCTTGATTTGGCATATAAAGACTAAGGCATGCTTAGATGAAAAAGAATCACTTAAAAAATGCTTTTCCCATCTGATCGAGAATAATAATCTCATGATATTTTGTGAATCTCGAAATTGATTTTGATGACTTGATTATGAGTTTCAAGTTAATGATTTGATTTGAATGAATTTTATCTAAATCATAATCTTGATCTTGCAAAATTAGAATCACAAATAATATCTTTTGGTATTCATGAATTGATACTCACAATATGAAAGTATTGGTATTCATGACTTGAATTTGATTGAAACATTGCATGCTTAAATTAATCATTCTCCTATGTTTCAAAAATTCTTTAAATGCCTTATGTGATGATTGAAAATGTAATTTTACAAATTGATATCTTGCCATATGATGAATTGCTATGATTTCTATCCTTCATATTTGAAATATAAGACTTGAAAATGGATGTCATGCCTTGACATTATTTTTAGAATTGCTACATCATGATAGGAATCATGATGGGTGTATTGATAAGTTTAAATGAACTTAACTTATCAATATATCTCTTGAATTTAAAGACTTTGAATTCAAGAATGACTTTTCTCAAGTATGGCATATAGATAGGGTGAGTTAAGGTTAACTCCGTCATCAATAGATTGTCATCATCAAAAAGGGGGAGATTGTTGAATCTCAGATTTTGATAATAAAGTCAATTGTCATTTGTTGATCTAATCTATATGTTGAGAAAAGTGTGCAGGATTAAATATGATGACAATAAGATATGCAGCAGGTGTTGAGCCGGAGTCAACATCAAGATCACGTTGGGAGTTTGAGAGTTCGTCGGAAGTCTGGACGTTCATCGAAAGTTTTGCGGGAACCAACCGAGAAGTCCAAGAGCTTGCCATAGAAGCTCGTCGAAACTTGCCAAGAAGATTATCGCAAAGTTCAGGAGCTTGTCGGGAGTCTGCCGGAGCATCGCCGAGAGTTCGTCGGATGTTCGCTAGAAGTTCGCTGAAAGCTCGCCAGAAGGAGCGATTGACGCACTAGAACACAAATTGCAGTAATCATGTCTTAATTGTCATAGTTAGAGTGTATATTAAGTTAGGATTGGGAGGTAATCTCACTAACTTAATTAGGGGCCAACTAGGCCCTTAACAGACCCAAATTGGGCCGAATGGAATAGCCCATTCAGCCCCTGAATTCCTGGCCGGCGGTGGCACCGCCTAGGAGACTCGGTCTCCTAGGAATTCTGGGCAGTGGTACCACCCCTATCAGGCTGTGATACCGCCTGAGCTCAGTCTTTGAGCATTGTTAGGTGGTAGTACCGCCCAGACTAAGCGATTGTACCACCCAGTGATAGATGACAGGCGGTAGTACTGCCCAGTAATGGTGGTGGTACCGCCAGAACCTCGAAAATATAAGATTGGACACTTTTAGGCTCCATTTTCAAACTCATTGGGGTCTATAAAAATTCCACCCATTCTTGCATGAAAGGGCAACAAAAACTTTCTTTAATCTTGAGTCATTGAGGCTTTAAAGTGTTGTAAAAGCTAGAGTTCTCCTTCTTCTTTCTAAGTGTTGATCATTCAAGAGAGGAGTGAAACTTGTAAGGGTTGTCTCCTAAGCCCGTCAAAAGAAGAAAAGCTATAAACGGGTGGTTGGCCTTCGCCTATTGAAGGAAGGCCTTTAGTGGATGTCGGTGACCTCATTAGAGGAGGAAGCCGACAGTGGATGTAGGTCATATTGACCGAACCACTCTAAAAACTCGGTTTGTATTAACTTTGAGTATCTTTTCTTTATAGCAAACTGCCTCTCTTCCTTACTATGCCTTAACTACGTCTACTTACGCTTTGACGTAAATATTTTCCGAGATCGACTTTAATCGTATGAAGACCTTACAAAACCGACGCTTTTCATTTGTGCACTTTACTTTGTTGCAAATCACCTTAGTCTTCTTTTGCTCTTTCACGAAAGGTTTCAAGTTCAAAGTTCCAAAAAGGATTGAGTTGAAACTATTCTTGTTGAATCGGCTTTAATCGAAATAAGTTTTCTGAAATCATAAAAGTTTTCCGGTGCACTAATTCACCCCCCCCTCTTAGTGCGCTCTTGATCCTAATAGTACCGCCCGTACCTAGGAAACCCAATATGAGATATTTTTTGGCTCCAAGTTTGAATCAGTTTGAGGCCTATAAATACCCCTCTCATCCCTGGTTTGTTAGGATCGGAGCGGCACTAAGAGGGGGGGGTGAATTAGTGCAGCGGATTAAAACGTCGATTTTGACAAATCTTTCGTACGATAAAAATCGAACTCGGAAGTGCTTAACTTGAAAGCGTATTCACAAAGTTGTGCAGCAAAGGTAATGAGGAAATAAAGCAAGTAAGAAGGTTTGCAGTAATGTAAATAGCAGTAATGAAATGCAAACCAAAGATTACGTCGATTTGAAAGTGGTTCGGTCAAATGACCTACATCCACTTGCGAGACCCCTCTTCGATGAGGCTCCCACCTTCCACTAGCAAATCTCTTGAAGGGGAAGGGTAAATACCCCTCTTACAACTTTTTACAAGCGGTTCACTCTCTTACAGATTTTCAACAAGAAAGAAGGAGGTGAACACTAGCAAATTGAAAACAAGACTAGCTAAGACTTTTCTAAGACCTTTCTCTCAATCAATTACTTCTCAAAAAGTTATCATCTCACCTGAGATTTGAGGGGTATTTATAGGCCTCAAGAGGATTCAAATTTGGGCTCCAAAATTTGAATTCTCTTTGGTTCCCGATGCTGGCGGTGCCACCGCCTGTCAGTGGCGGTGCCATCGCCTGTCAGTGTCTGACACTAATAGTGGACTGGCGGTGCCATCGCCCAGCCAAGCGGTGCCACCGCCCAGTCTGGCGATGCCACCACTAGACCCTTTAGTTCACTAGTTGGGCTTTAAATTTAGCCCAAACCAAGTCTAATTTTAGGCCCAGTTGGCCCCTAACCAGATTATAGGATTATCTCTTAATCCTAATCCTAATTACAAGTGAACTACATAAATAAAAACATCCTAAGCAAGCTTTCAACCGCGAACGTCGAGTCTTGTTCCGGCGAGCTTTCCGACGAACTTCTTCCGACGGACTCCAAGCAAGCTCCCGATCTTGTGATGACTTTAACGAGTAGCCGAGCATTCTCGGTGATCTCCATGAACCTCCGACGATCTTTTTGACGAACTTTCAAAAATTCCGACAGGTTCCCGATTTCTTCTCGGTTTGTTCCGGCAGCATCTCCGACGATTCTTCGGACTCTTAAACATCCATCGAACTTGACTCCGGTATTCTTGCTTTGTGTTTTCTGGTTATCGTAGTTAATCCTGCACACTTAAGTCAATAATATGGATTATATTAATTAACCCATCAATTGATTTTATCATCAAAATCCGAGATTCAACAATCTCCCCCTTTTTGATGATGATAATCAATTGATGACGGAGTTAAACATAACTCCCCCTATCTATATGCCATATTATGAGAAGATAAAAACACTTGAATTCCATCCCATTGAATTCAAGCATAAACCGATAAGTTCTAACCATAGAACTTATCGTTATTCTCATTAAGCATAAGTAAATACGAAACTTCGATGAAAATCATTTTCAAGTCAAATGATAAGAGACAATTTTTTACTACGACAGGAGATAAAGATTTTCAACATGAATTTCATGATATAGATGTAATGCATGCTTTCAATATGATCAATCAATCTTGCGATATTCTCAAGGATTTTGCAAGGCATATAAGGCATTCGTATTATACAATCTCTTGTAATTCATATAAGTCATGTTATCGATGCGCATAAGACATTTTCATTAAGTCATGCTATCGAAATGGTATAAGTCATCACTTAGTCATCACTTCTCCCCCTTTGTCATCAACAAAAAAGGGAATGAGACTTGAAGCACATAACTTGTGATTATAACATCAGGAATTCAGCATTGATCATACAAAACTTTATCATTCAAAATTAAGTATGCTAAAATATTTACGCAGAGTTCATCTTAAAGGAAAATTCAACATTCAACCATTTTATCAAATCTCTTCTTTCTATAAATAACAAAAATTGTAGGTGTACAAAGAAGAGATTGTGATTAATAAAAATTTCAAGTAGTAACTCCAATAAGTCAAGATCATAATTCGAATACAAACTCATTCCAATTCATTCAAATTCAAATCGTCAACTTGAAACTCATAATCAAGCCATCAAAATCAATTTCGAGATTCACAAAATATCATAAAATCATTAATCTTGATCAGATGGGAGCGGTGTTTGACTCAAGATAGGATAAGGTAATTTAACGTGTCATTTAGAATCGAAAGAGAAGGATCAAATTCACCGAGGAATAGAGAGAGGATAAAAAACTTTACGAAAAATCCATTCAAACAAGTTTATTCTTAGGGATAATTTAACATACATAATTCCCTTCTAATGAATTCAAATTGGTCTTCATGCAAGGTTTTTGTAAATATATCTGCTAATTGATGCTTTGTGTCAATGAATTCTAGAACAACATTATTGTTAAGGACATGATCGCGTATGAAATGATACCTAACGTCGATGTGCTTAGTTCTAGAGTGCTGAATTGGATTTTTAGTAAGACATATGACACTAGTATTATCACATTTTATGGGAATATTTTTAAAGTGAATTCCATAGTCTTCTAATGTATTTTTCATCCAAACAACTTGTGCACAGCATGCACTTGCAGCAATGTATTTGGCTTCCGCCGTAGATAGTGCAACTGAATTTTATTTCTTGGAAGTCCAAGAAACAAGTGCATGTCCTAAAAATTGGCATGTTCCGGATGTACTTTTTCTATCTATCCTGCATCCGCTAAAATCGGCATCTGCATAAGCTATTAAATCGAATTTTTCAGATTTTGGATACCACAATCCTAGATTTGGAGTTCCTTTAATATACCTAAATATTCTTTTAACACTTTTAAGATGAGATAATTTAGGATTTGATTGAAACCTAGCGCAAAGTCCTACACTAAACATAATATCCGGTCTAGTCGCGGTGAGGTAGAGTAGACTACCTATCATTCCCCTATATGTTTTTTGATCGAAATTTTCACTATTTTCATCCATATCTAACTTAGTCGCAGTACTCATAGGGGTGTTTATTGCTTTTGAATTATCCATGTTAAATCGTTTTAACAATTCTAATGTATATTTAGATTGGTTAAGAAATATACCATCACTAAGTTGTTTGATTTGTAATCCTAAAAAGAAAGTTAATTCACCCATTAAACTCATTTCAAATTCATGACTCATACATTTGGCAAATGATTCACATAGTGATTCATCCGAAGAGCCAAAAATAATATCGTCAACATAAATTTGCACAATAAGAAAATTATTTTCAAAATGTTTAATAAACAATGTAGTATCAACCTTGCCTTTGGTAAAATTATTGAAAATAAGAAAGGAACTAAGTCTTTCATACCAAGCTCTAGGAGCTTATTTCAAGCCATAGAGAGCCTTAGTCAATTTGAATACATGATTAGGAAGAAGAGAATTTTCAAATCCGGGAGGTTGTTCGACATATACTTCTTCGGAAATAAAACCATTCAAGAAAGCACTTTTGACATCCATTTGAAATAGTTTAAAATTATTACTATTAGCATAGGCAAGGAGCATCCTTATGGCTTCTAATCGAGCCATGAGAGTGAAAGTTTCTTCGTAATCGATACCTTCTTCTTGGTTGAAACCTTTGGCCACTAATCTAGCCTTGTTTCTAACCACGATATCATTTTCGTCTTGCTTATTTCTAAAGACCCATTTAGTACCAATGACTAAATGGTCACTAGGTCTAGGAATAAGCTTCCATACCTTATTCCTCTCAAATTGATTCAATTCCTCTTGCATTGCAATAATCCAAAAATCATCTTTTATGGCCTCGTCAATGCATTTAGGTTCGATTTGAGAAAGGAAGGCGGCGTTAGCACAAAAATTCTTGAAAGAGGAACGAGTTTGAACCCCTTTTGATGTATCTCCTATAATTAGCTCCTTTAGATGAGCATCTATATACTTCCATTCCTTGGGTAAGGAAATTTCGGAAGAAGGTGCATCCAAGTTGCTATTTTGAGGAGGGGGTTTATTTAAATTCAAATTATCAAAACCAAGATCATCATCAAAATCATTTTTCTTTAAATTAGAAATTTCATTAAAAACTACATGAATAGAATTTAGTATTACTAAGGTTCTTTTGTTAAAAACCCGAAAAACCTTAGAAACGGAAGAGTAACCAAGAAAGATGCCTTCATCGGATTTAGCATCAAATTTTCCTAAGGCATCCCTTTCATTCAAAATAAAGCATTTACAACCGAAAACTTTAAAATAGGAAATATTTGGTTTTTTGTTATTCCATAATTCATAGGGAGTTTTTGATAGGGATGGTCTTATTAGGACCCTATTCATGATGTAGCAAGCCGTATTTATGGCTTCGGCCCAAAAATACTTAGGTAGACTATGTTCATTTAACATCGTTCTTGCCATTTCTTGTAGGTTTCTATTTTTTCTTTCAACTACTCCATTTTGTTGGGGATTCCTCGGAGTGGAGAAGTTGTGATTGTTTCCATTAACTTCACAAAAATTTTGAAAGTCATGGTTTTGAAATTCGCCACCGTGATCACTCCGAATTGATGAAATCATAAAACCTTTTTCGTTTTGAGTGAGTTTACAAAATTTAGAGAAACACTTGAAACAATCACTTTTGTGAGCTAGGAAATAGGTCCAAGTGTATCTAGTATAGTCATCCACAATTACAAACGCATATTTGCTTCCTCCTAGACTTATCATGTCAATTGGTCCAAATAAGTCCAAATGAATCAATTGTAATGGTCTAGTGGCGCTAATTTGAGTTTTTGGTTTGAAACTAGTTTTTATTTGTTTACCTAGTTGACATGCATCGCATACTTTGTCCTTAATAAACATTATATTTGGAATTCCTCGCACTAATTCTCTAGATGAGATCTTAGATATTAGTTTCATGCTTGCATGGCCTAGTCTCCTATGCCAAAGCCAAGCATCATCATTTAAAGTGGAGAAGCACATTTCATTACTCAGTTCATCAAGGTTGATGGTGTAGACATTATTTTGTTTTAATGCAATCATAGTCATGTTATGGTTTGGTTTTTCAATAATACACACATTTGATTCAAATCTAACGATATAACTTTTATCGCATAATTGACTAACACTCAAGAGATTATGTTTCAATCCATCAACTAGTAAGACATCATCAATATAAAATTTTAATTTGTTATCTATGGTTCCCTTGCCAATGATTTTGCCTTGGTTGTTGTCTCCGAAGGTGACGTACCCTTCTTCTTTGCTAGTGAGCATAGAGAAATGAGATGGATCTCCAGTCATATGTCTTGAGCATCCACTATCTAGATACCATCTCTTGCTCCTAGCTTGTGATGGTGTATGTTTCTACAAGAAGGGATTATTTTTAGGTACCCATTTTCTTTTGGGTGCCTTAAAAGCTGATTTAACTTGTTCATCATATTGCATAGAATTGATCATGGTTCCTTTAGGAACCCAAATTAGTTTGTTCGGACTAATTTTTTTGAATGGACATTTATAACTTTTATGTCCATATTTGCAACAAAAGTTACAATTGCTTTGGTGCCGAACATGTAAGACGGGGCCTTTAATGTGTTAGGATCGGAGCGGCACTAAGAGGGGGGGGGGGTGAATTAGTGCAGCGGATTAAAACTTCGATTTTAACAAAATCTTTCGTACGATAAGAACGGAACTTGAAAAGTTTAACTTGAAAGCGTATTCTTAAAATTGCGCAGCAAGGGTAATAAGGAACTAAAGCAGTAAGAAGATTTGCAGTAATGTAAATGACAATAATAAAATGCAAACCAGAGATTACGCCGATTTTTAGAGTGGTTCGGTCAAATGACCTACTCCACTTGTGATGCCCCTCTTCGATGAGGCTCCCACCTTCCACTAGCAAATCTCTTGAAATGGAAGGGTAAACACCCCTCTTACAACCTTTTACAAGCAGCTCAACCTCTTACAAATTTTCAATAAGAAAGGAGGAGGAGAACTCTCTAGCAAATTGAAAACAAGACTTGCTAAGACTTTCTAAGACTTTTCTCTCAATCAAAATGCTTCTCAAAAGTTGTAACCTCAGCTGAGATTTGAGGGGTATTTATAGGCCTCAAGAGGATTCAAATTTTGGGCTCCAAAATTTGAAATTTCTTAGGGTTCCCGGTGCTGGAGGTGCCACCGCCCAGCCAGGCGGTGCCACCGCCCAGCGCTCGGGTGCTGGACGGTGCAATCGCCCAGCCAAGGAGGTGTCACCGCCCAGCTCTCGGGTGCTGGGCGGTGCCACCGCCCAGCCAGACGGTGCCACCGCCTGGCACTCCGATTTCATTGGTTTGGCTTAATTTAAGCCCAAACCATATCTGACTTTGGGCCCAGTTGGCCCCTAACCAGGATATAGGATTATCTCTTAATCCTAATCCTAATTACAAGTGAACTACATAACAAAAACACATCCTAAGCAAGCTTTCAACCGCGAACGTCGAGTCTTGTTTCAGCGAGCTTTCCGACGAGCTTCTTCCGACGGACTCCCATCAAGCTCCCGATCTTGTGATGACTTTAACGAGTAGCCGAGCCTTCTCGGTGATCTCCGTGAACCTCCGACGATCTCTTCGGTGAACTTCCGAAAATTCCGATAGGTTCCTGATTTCTTCTCGGTTGGTTCCGGCAGCATCTCCGACGATTCTTCGGACTCTTAAACGTCCATCGATCTTGACTCCGGTATTCTTGCTTTGTGTTTTCTGGTTATCGTAGTTAATCCTGCATACTTAACTCAATAATATGGATTAGATCAATTAACCCATCAATTGATTTCATCATCAAAATCCGAGATTCAACAATCTCCCCCTTTTTGATGATGATAATCAATTGATGACGGAGTTAAACATAACTCCCCCTATCTATATGCCATATTATGAGAAGATGAAAACACTTGAATTTCATCCATTGAATTCAAGCATAAACCGATAAGTTCTAACTGTAGAGCTTATCGTTATTCTCATTAAGCAATAGTAAATGCGAAACTTCGATGAAAATCATAAGTCAAATGATATGGGACAATTTTTACTACGATAGGAGATAAAGATTTTCAACATGAATTTCATGATATCGATGTAAGGCATGCTTTCAATATGATCAATCAATCTTGTGATATTCTCAAAGATTTTGCAAGGCATATAAGACATTCATATCACACAAGCTTTTGCAATTCATATAAGTCATGCTATTAAAATGATACAAGTCATCACGTTTTCTCCCCCTTTGTCATCAACAAAAAGGGAATGAGACTTGAAGCACATAATTTATCATACAAAGATTTTATCATTGATCATACATCACTCATCTATATTATTTATCATTGATCATACATCACTCATCTATATTATCATTGATCATACAAAGATTTTATCATTCAAAATTAAGTATGCTAAAATATTTACGCAGAGTTCATCTTAAAGGAAAATTCAGCATTCATCCATATTATCAAATCTCTTCTTTTTATAAATAACAAAAATTGTAGATGTACAAAGAAGAGATTGGGATAAGAAAAAAAATTTTAAGTAGTAACTCCAATAAGTCAAGATCATAATTCGAATACAAATCCATTCAAATTCAATTCGTCAACTTGAAACTCATAATCAAGCCATCAAAATCAATTTCGAGATTCAAAATATCATAAAATCATTAATCTTGATCAGATGGAAGCGGTGTTTGACTCAAGATAGGATAAGATAATTTAACAAGTCACCGAGGAACGGAGAAAGAATGAAAAACTTTATGGAAAATCCATTCAACCAAGTTTATTCTTAGGGACAATTTAACATACCTAATTCCCTTCTAATGAATTCAAATTGGTCTTCATTCAAAGCTTTTGTAAATATATCTGCTAATTGATGCTTTGTGTCAATGAATTCTAGAACAACATCATTGTTAAGGACATGATCGCGTATGAAATGATGCCTAACGTCGATGTGCTTAGTTCTAGAGTGCTGAATTGGATTTTTAGTAAGACATATGGCACTAGTATTATCACATTTTATGGGAATGTTTTTAAAGTGAATTCCATAGTCTTCTAATGTATTTTTCATCCAAATGACTTGTGCACAACATGCACTTGCAGCAATGTATTCGGCTTCCGTCGTAGATAGTGCAACTGAATTTTGTTTCTTGGAAGTCCAAGAAACAAGTGCATGTCCTAAAAATTGGCATGTTCCGGATGTACTTTTTCTATCTATCCTGCATCCGCCAAAATCGGCATCTGCATAAGCTATTAGATCGAATTTTTCAGATTTTGGATACCACAATCCTAAATTTAGAGTTCCTTTAAGATACCTAAATATTCTTTTAACACTCTTTAGATGAGATAATTTAGGATTAGATTGAAACCTAGCGCAAAGTCCTACACTAAACATAATATCTGGTCTAGTCACGGTGAGGTAGAGTAGACTACCTATCATTCCCCTATATGTTTTTTTATCAAAATTTTCACTATTTTCATCCATATCTAACTTAGTCGCAGTACTCATAGGGGTGTTTATTGCTTTTGAATTATCCATGTTAAATCGTTTTAACAATTCTAATGTATATTTAGATTGGTTAAGAAATATACCATCACTAAGTTGTTTGATTTGTAATCCTAAAAAGAAGGTTAATTCACCCATTAAACTCATTTCAAATTCATGACTCATACATTTGGCAAATGATTCACATAGTGATTCATCCGAAGAGCCAAAAATAATATCGTCAACATAAATTTGCACAATAAGAAAATTATTTTCAAAATGTTTAATAAACAATGTAGTATCAACCTTGTCTTTGGTAAAATTATTTAAAATAAGAAAGGAACTAAGCCTTTCATACCAAGCTCTAGGAGCTTGTTTCAAGCCATAGAGAGCTTTAGTCAATTTGAATACATGATTAGGAAGAAGAGAATTTTCAAATCCGGGAGGTTGTTCGACAAATACTTCTTCGGAAATAAAACCATTCAAGAAAGCACTTTTAACATCAATTTGAAATAGTTTAAAATTATTACTACTAGCATAGGCAAGGAGCATCCTTATGGCTTCTAATCGAGCCACGGGAGCGAAGGTTTCTTCGTAATCGATACCTTCTTCTTGGTTGAAACCTTTGGCCACTAATCTAGCCTTGTTTCTAACCACGATACCATTTTCATCTTGCTTGTTTCTAAAGACCCACTTAGTACCTATGACTAAGTGGTCACTTGGTCTAGGAACAAGCTTCCATACCTCATTCCTCTCAAATTGGTTCAATTCTTCTTGCATTGCAATGACCCAAAAATCATCTTTTAAAGCTTCGTCAATGCATTTAGGTTCAATTTGAGAAAGGAAAGCGGCGTTAGCACAAAAATTCTTGAAAGAATAACGAGTTTGAACCCCTTTTGTTGTATCTCCTATAATTAGCTCCTTTGGATGAGCATCTACATACTTCCATTCTTTGGGTAAAGAAATTTCGGAAGAAGATGCATTCAAATGGCTATTTTGAGGAGGGGGTTCGTTTAAATTCAAATTATCAAAACCAAGATCATCATCAAAATCATTTTTCTTTAAATCAGAAATTTCATTAAAAACTACATGAATAGACTCTTCTATTACTAAGGTCCTTTTATTAAAGACACGAAAGGCCTTAGAAACGGAGGAGTAACCAAGAAAAATGCCTTCATCGGATTTAGCATCAAATTTACCTAGGGCATCCTTTTCATTTAAAATGAAGCATTTACAACCAAAAACTTTAAAATAAGAAATATTTGGTTTTTTGTTATTCCATAATTCATAGGGAGTTTTTGATAGAGATGGTCTTATAAGGACCCTATTCATGATGTAACAAGCCGTATTTACGGCTTCGGCCCAAAAATATTTGGGTAAACTATGTTCATTTAACATAGTTCTTGCCATTTCTTGTAGGTTTCTATTTTTCCTTTCAACTACTCCATTTTGTTGAGGATTTCTTGGAGTTGAGAAGTTATGATTGTACCCATTAACTTCGCAAAAATTTTGAAAGTCACGATTTTGGAATTCACCACCGTGATCACTCCGAATTGATGAAATCATGAAGCCTTTTTCATTTTGAGTGAGTTTACAAAACTTAGAGAAACACTTGAAGCAATCACTTTTGTGAGCTAAGAAATAGGTCCAAGTGTATCTAGAGTAGTCATCCACAATCACAAAAGCATATTTGCTTCCACCTAGACTTGTTGTATCAATTGGTCCAAATAAGTCCAAATGGATCAATTGTAATGGTCTAGTGGTGCTAATTTGATTTTTTGGTTTGAAGCTTGTTTTTATTTGTTTGCCTAGTTGACATGCATCGCATACCTTATCCTTAATAAACTTCATATTCGGAATCCCTCGTACTAATTCTTGAGATGAGATTTTAGATATTGTTTTCATGCTTGCGTGACCTAATCTCCTATGCCAAAGCCAAGCATCATTATTTACGGCGGAGAAACACATTTCATTACTTAGTTCATCAAGATTGATGGTATAGACATTATTTTGCTTTAAAGCAATCATAGTCATGTTATGATTTGGTTTTTCAATAATGCACATGTTTGATTCAAATCTAACGATATAACCTTTATCGCATAGTTGACTAATACTCAAGAGATTATGTTTCAATCCATCAACTAGTAAAACATCATCAATGGAAAAACTAAATTTGTTACCAATAGTTCCCTTGCCAATGATTTTGCCTTTGTTGTTGTCTCCGAAGGTGACGTACCCTTCTTCTTTGCTAGTGAGCATAGAGAAATGAGATGGATCTCCAGTCATATGTCTTGAGCATCCACTATCGAGATACCATCTCTTGCTCCTAGCTTGTGGGTTTGTCTACAAAAGAGGATGATTTTTAGGTACCCATTTGATTTTGGGTGCCTTAAAAATTGACCCACTAACCTTGTTATTTATTTTTGAATCCTTTATAGTTCCTTTAGGAACCCATATTAATTTTTGTGAACTAATTTTCCTAAATGGACATTTGTAGGCAATATGTCCGGATTTGCAACAGAAGTTGCATTTCATATAAGAGGAAACATGTAATGTAGGTCCTTTTATGAAAGTGGTTGGATTTTGATGTAATCCTTTTACAAATCCAATTCCATTTCTATTTGCGATGTGACCCTTGTGTGCAAGGATCATATCTAATCCTTTGCTACCAACCTTAAACTTGTTTAAGGTTTCCTTAAGAAGCAAATTTTCATTTTTTATTGCTTTTAAATGCTCACACTTAGAGCATGGAGGAGTTTGAAGACTATCAAACTTATCTTGTAGCAAAGCATGCTCTTTCTTTAAGATACTTAACTTCTTGCTAACAGTTCTACATTCATCAAATAATTCATGAAAAGCGATAGAGAGTTCTTCAAGAGATAAATCTTCATTAAATAAATCACATACCTCTTCTCCTAAAGCCATTAGCGCGTAATGAGCAACTTGCTCGGTGTTGGACTCCTCTTCTTCGGACGCGCTTGAATCATCCCATGTTGCCTTGAGCGCTTTCTTCTTTGATGTCCTCTTTTTGGCTTGAGGACAATCGTTCTTGTAGTGTCCCGGTTTTTTGCATTCATAGCAAATCACTTGGTCCTTCTTTTGTTCAAATTTATTTTTTATATTATTTTTAAGTTTGTTCTTTCTTAAATATTTTTTAAATTTTTGAGTCAAAAGTGCAATGTCATTGTCACTATCCTCATCACTTGATGTTCCTTTCAAGTGGTCTTCTTGTGATTTGAGTGTCATATCCTTCCTGTTCTTTGGAAGGGGGTTCTCGAGCTCGTCATGAGCTTGACATGTCATTTCGTAGGTCATTAGAGACCCAATGAGTTCTTCAAGAGGGAATGCTTTAAGGTCTTTGGCCTCTTGAATGGCCGTAACTTTTGGATCCCAACTTTTAGGGAGGGATCTTAAGATTTTAGTTACTAGTTTAAAGTTAGTAAAATCTTTACTAAGAGCTTTGAGTCCATTGATGACATCCGTAAACCGGGTGTACATGTCTCCGATGGACTCACTTGGTTTCATTCGGAAAAGTTCGTAAGAGTGCACAAGGATGTTGATTTTGGACTCTTTCACTCGGCTAGTGCCTTCATGAGTGACCTCAAGAGTTCTCCAAATATCAAAAGCTGAATCACACATTGAAACACGATTAAATTCGTTTTTGTCTAATGCACAAAACAAGGCATTCATAGCCTTTGCATTTAAAGCAAAAACCTTCTTCTCCGATTCATTCCATTCGCTCATCGGAAGAGAAGATTTTTTAAATCCATTCTCGACAATAGACCAAAGCTCAAAGTCCATAGAAATGAGGAAGATTCTCATGCGAGTCTTCCAATATGTGTAATCCGACCCATTAAACAAAGGTGGTCGTGCAATAGAATGGCCCTCTTGCATGCCAGAGTAAGCCATCTCTCTTGGGTATTAAACCAAATATGAGAGATAACCTTGCTCTGATACCACTTGTTAGGATCGGAGCGGCACTAAGAGGGGGGGGTGAATTAGTGCAGCGGATTAAAACTTCGATTTTAACAAAATCTTTCATACGATAAGAACGGAACTTGAAAAGTTTAACTTGAAAGCGTATTCTTAAAATTGCGCAGCAAGGGTAATAAGGAACTAAAGCAGTAAGAAGATTTGCAGTAATGTAAATGACAATAATAAAATGCAAACCAGAGATTACGTCGATTTTTATAGTGGTTCGGTTAAATGACCTACTCCACTTGCGATGCCCCTCTTCGATGAGGCTCCCACCTTCCACTAGCAAATCTCTTGAAATGGAAGGGTAAACACCCCTCTTACAACCTTTTACAAGCAGCTCAACCTCTTACAAATTTTCAATAAGAAAGGAGGAGGAGAACTCTCTAGCAAATTGAAAACAAGACTTGCTAAGACTTTCTAAGACTTTTCTCTCAATCAAAATGCTTCTCAAAAGTTGTAGCCTCAGCTGAGATTTGAGGGGTATTTATAGGCCTCAAGAGAATTCAAATTTTGGGCTCCAAAATTTAAATTTTCTTAGGGTTCCCGGTGCTGGAGGTGCCACCGCCCAGCCAGGCGGTGCCACCGCCCAGCGCTCGGGTGCTGGACGGTGCAACCGCCCAGCCAAGGAGGTGTCACCGCCTAGCTCTCGGGTGCTGGGCGGTGCCACCGCCTGGCACTCCGATTTCACTGGTTTGGCTTAATTTAAGCCCAAACCATATCTGACTTTGGGCCCAGTTGGCCCCTAACCAGGATATAGGATTATCTCTTAATCCTAATCCTAATTACAAGTGAACTACATAACAAAAACACATCCTAAGCAAGCTTTCAACCGCGAACGTCGAGTCTTGTTTCGGCGAGCTTTCCGACGAGCTTCTTCCGACGGACACCCATCAAGCTCCTGATCTTGTGATGACTTTAACGAGTAGCTGAGCCTTCTCGGTGATCTCCGTGAACCTCCGACGATCTCTTCGGCAAACTTCCAAAAATTCCGATAGGTTCCCGATTTCTTCTCGGTTGGTTCCGGCAGCATCTCCGACGATTCTTCGGACTCTTAAACGTCCATCGATCTTGACTCCGGTATTCTTGCTTTGTGTTTTCTGGTTATCGTAGTTAATCCTGCACACTTAACTCAATAATATGGATTAGATCAATTAACCCATCAATTGATTTCATCATCAAAATCCGAGATTCAACATAATGAAGGTGGTTGGATTTTGGTGAGGACTTCTCACAAATCTGATTCCACTTCTTTTAGGAACGTGACCCTTATTTGTAAGGATCATGTTCAAAGATTTGCTACCAACCTCGAATTTCTTCAAGGTGTCCTTAAGTAGCAAGTTATCCTTTTGGAGAGATTCTAGATCATGGCATTTTATACATGGAGCTAAACTATCATGATATTCAGTTTTTAATTTATCGATATCACAAGTGAGACTATCATGCTCCTTTTTTAGCAATTTGTATTTTCTACTAATTGTCTTACATTCATCAAATAACTCATGGAAAGCATTTAATAATTCATGATAAGGTAAATCTGCATCAATTAAATACGTTACCTCTTCTCCGATAGCCATTAGGGCGTAATGAGCAACTTGCTCGGTGTTGGACTCCTCTTCTTCGGACGCGCTTGAATCATCCCACGTTGCCTTGAGCGCCTTCTTCTTTGATGTTCTCTTTTTGGCTTGAGGACAATCGTTCTTGTAGTGTCCCGGTTTTTTGCACTCATAGAAAATTACTTGGTCCTTCTTGTGCTCGAACTTATTTTTTGTATTATTTTTAAATTTGTCATTTCTTAAATATTTTTTAAATTTTTGAGTCAAAAGTGCAATGTCATTATCACTGTCACTGTCCTCATCACTTGATGTTCCTTTCAAGTGGTCTTCTTGTGATGTGAGTGCCATATCCTTCCTATTCTTTGGAAGGGGGTTCTCGAGCTCGTCATTAGCTTGACATGTCATTTCATAGGTCATTAGAGACCCAATAAGTTCTTCAAGAGGGAATGTTTTAAGGTCTTTGGCCTCTTGAATTGCCGTAACTTTTGGATCCCAACTTTTAGGGAGGGATCTTAAGATTTTAGTTACTAGTTCAAAGTTAGTAAAATCTTTACCAAGAGTTTTGAGTCCATTGATGACATCCGTGAACCGGGTGTACATGTCTCCGATGGACTCACTTGGTTTTATTCAGAAAAGTTCGTAAGAGTGCACAAGGATGTTGATTTTGGACTCTTTCACTCGGCTAGTGCCTTTATGAGTGACCTCAAGAGTTCTCCAAATATCAAAAGCCGAATCACAAATTGAAACACGATTAAATTCATTTTTGTCTAGTGCACAAAACAAGGCATTCATAGCCTTTGCGTTTAAAGCAAAAACCTTCTTCTCCGATTCATTCCATTCGCTCATCGGAAGAGAAGATTTTTGAAATCCGTTTTCAACAATAGTCCAAAGCTCGAAATCCATGGAAATGAGGAAGATCCTCATACGAGTCTTCCAATAAGTATAATCCGACCCATTAAACAAGGGTGGACGTGAGATAGAATGACCCTCATACATGCCGGAGTAAGCCATCTCTCTTGGGTATTAAACCAAATATGAGAGTGAGCCTAGCTCTGATACCAATTGTTAGGATCGGAGTGGCACTAAGAGGGGGGGGTGAATTAGTGCAGCGGATTAAAACGTCGGTTTTGACAAATCTTTCATATGATAAAAATCGAACTCGGAAGTGCTTAACTTGAAAGCGTATTCGCAAAGTTGTGCAGCAAAGGTAATGAGAAAATAAAGCAAGTAAGAAGGTTTACAGTAATATAAATAGTAGTAATGAAATGCAAACCAGAGATTACGTCGATTTTAAAGTGGTTCGGTCAAATGACCTGCATCAACTTGCGAGACCCCTCTTCGTTGAGGCTCCCACCTTCCACTAGAAAATCTATTGAAGGGGAAGGGTAAATACCCCTCTGACAACTTTTTACAAGCGGTTCACTCTCTTACAGATTTTCAGCAAGAAAGAAGGAGGTGAACACTAGCAAATTGAAAACAAGACTAGCTAAGACTTTTCTAAGACCTTTCTCTCAATCAATTGCTTCTCAAAAAGTTATCATCTCAGCTGAGATTTGAGGGGTATTTATAGGCCTTATGAGGATTCAAATTTGGGCTCCAAAATTTGAATTCTCTTTGGTTCCCGATGCTGGCGGTGCCACCGCCTGTCAGTGGCGGTGCCACCGCCTATTAGTGTCTGACACTGACAGTGGACTGGCGGTGCCACCGCCCAGCCAAGCGGTGCCACTGCCCAGCTCTCGGGTGCTAGGCGGTGCCACCGCCAGACCCTTCGGTTCACTGGTTGGGCTTTAAATTTAGCCCAAACCAAGTCTAATTTTGGGCCCAGTTAGCCCCTAACCAGATTATAGGATTATCTGTTAATCCTAATCCTAATTACAAGTGAACTACATAACTAAAAACATCCTATGTAAGTTTTCAACCGCGAACGTCGAGTCTTGTTCCGGCGAGCTTTCTGACGAACTTCTTCCGACGAACTCCTAGCAAGCTCCCGATCTTGTGATGACTTTAACGAGTAGCCGAGCCTTCTCGGTGATCTCCGTGAACCTCCGACGATCTCTTCGGCGAACTTTCAAAAATTCCGACAGGTTCCCGATTTCTTCTCGGTTGGTTCCGGCAGCATCTCCGACGATTCTTCGGACTCTTAAACGTCCATCGAACTTGACTCCGGTATTCTTGCTTTGTGTTTTCTAGTTATCGTAGTTAATCCTGCACACTTAACTCAATAATATGGATTAGATCAATTAACCCATCAATTGATTTTATCATCAAAATCCGAGATTCAACATGGTTAACATACACAAGCACAGAGAGTTTAAAAGTGAAGAAATGCTATTGCAATCACTTGAGAAATCCCCTCATCTAGTCTAAGTCTAGAATTCTGTTTAGGAGGAGTGTGTGTACTTGTAAAGGCTGTCTCCTAAACCTGTGAAAAGGAGAAGAGGGGTGTAAAAGGAGGTTGATCTTCACCTATTAATGGAAGATCGATAGTGGATGCCGGTGGCCTCGACGGAAGAGGAATCAGAAGAGTGGATGTAGGTCACAACGACCGAACCACTATAAATTGGTTTGCATTTCTATTTTGTTATTCATCTTAACTGCAAACTACCTTCCTTGCTTTACATTAACTATACCTCTGTATGCTTTCAATTTAAAGATATTTCTGGAATGGTTTTCGTCAAAAACGGATTGTATATAAAATGAAATCTCTATTTTATATAGCAACTTCCTTAGTATGTAATAATGTGTGAAATGGTAGAAGTGATATATATAAAAGTTGTATAAGGAATTGTGACCTCGTACAATTTATAAACTATGCTTGTTATATCCAAAAATTAAATATTTTATAAGAATACAATTATCTTTTAATATGATACTTACACTTTATATAACACTATTAAGATTATGGTTTGGTAAATTTAAAAAATTATATTCCATATCTTTCAAGTACTTAAATATAACTAAGTGCGGAATTAGCATTTACTTTATGAATTAGCAAGTAATTCTTTAGTCATTTAATAAGTTATGCTCTTCTTGAGATGAAGTATACCAAGCATGGTGCTAAACTCTCCATGCATATAATTTTTATTTGAAAAGTGAACCAGCTTAGTTTTTTATGTGGTCAATTCAGTATTCTTGTAATATGTGAAAAATCTAAATGTGGAGTGAAAATTCTTACTATTACAATTTATGATTTGAATAATATCGTGTTTACCTTGCCAAGGAATAGAGTTGGCGATCCTATTTGTGCAAGTTAAAAATATTAAAATGTGGATGAATTAATTGTCAACTTGACTTGTTCGAGTCTTTATTAATTATTTTATATCAAAAGAATAAAATTTTGCTATAAAAATCTATTATCTCATGATAATTTAAATCAAAATATGATGTTATCATTACTGTATTTATGGTTTGCGAACATAAAAATATTTAGAATTATTTATCTTTGCTATTACGTTAATTATTTTACTCATATTCTAAAAAAGATAAATTTTAATAATGAATTTTTGAATGGAGTGGAATAAAAAGTCAAACATATTAAAAATCTAATATGTCACAATTGCATATAAATTTTATAAAAGTTTAGTTCATATCAAAGTAAAATAATGACAACACATAATGCATTAAAGTTTATTTTTTATAATATTAAGAAAATGAGCCTAGAAGTGTATAGGGTGTATAGGATTATGCAGTGGAGGAATGATAAACAGTTTTATATTGACTGATTTGATGTCATCTCCAATTACAACCTCTTTGATAGCAATGGCCAAAAAACAAAATTAATTCAAGTTAGTAAAATATTTCAAAACAAGATCTAAAATTTAACAAGTACACGAAGCAATAAAAAATAAGGTATAATATAGCAAACTTAGTTAAAGAAACAAACTTTTAGGTTGAAATGAAAAGAATTAAAGATAACTTTTCACAATACATATTTCCTATATGGTCCACATTGAGTAGAACATGGTGTTATTAATCATTAGTTTTAATATCAAAACTGCCATAGTGTTGGATCGTATGCTATTCCAAATACAATAAGCAAGAAAATAATGATTATTACTAACCTAAGATTTTCGCCAACTCTTCTAATGCTGAAGATGGTGTTGGAACAATCTCATCAGACATTACTGGAAAAAATTGTATTATCATTAAGAGAAGGAAGACCATCAAGCTAATAAGAAGTTATCTTAGAAACATGATGGGCTAACACTTGATTATTTGTAAAAGAAAATTTTCTAATATTACAGTAATATATCATGATGGATGAATTGTTAATCATAAGAGTGAGTTACTTTAAAGATTTGGGTTAATTAAACGTTATACATAAGGTTTTAGTCGTTTAAAACTAGCCATGGTGGTTTAGAAACTGAAATCTTTCTTGTATATTGTAACATTCTTTATATGCAATAATATATCTTAAGGTAGAAGTGAAATATACATAAATTAAATAAAGAATTGTGACCATACACAATTTATATACTATGCTTTTTATATTTATTAATTAAATATTTTATAGAAATAATGTCATCTTTTAACATAATGCTTATACTTTATATAACACTCTAAGATTGTTGTATGGTAAGTTGATATAAAATATGCTCCAAATCCTTCTAGTGCATAAATATAATTGAGAGAGGAATAAGCATCTATTTCATAAATTAGCTAGTAATTCTTTAGTCATCTAACACTTTATACTCTTTTTGGAATTGAATATGTGCTAAACTCTCTACACATAGAAATCTTATTTAAAAATAGAACTAACTTAATTTTTTTGACAATAATTTTTTTATTTTTAGAAATTTTAAAAATTAATATATAGTGCAAAAATTCTAACTTTTAGAATTTATGCTTTGAACAATACATAATTCATCTTCTCCATGAACCTAGTTGATTTTCCTCTTCATACAAGTTAAAAATACCAAAATGTTGATGAAATTATTTTCAATTTGACTTATTCGAGACCTTTGTTCAATATTTTATGTCAAAAGCACAAAACTTTTCAATAAAAATCAAGTATCTCATAAAAATTTGAGTCGTAATATGATGTTATCATGATTGTATACAAGCATAGCAAAGTTACAAATATTTGTAAAAAATATATCTATTGTTTTATGTTAATTTGTTTTCCCTCATGCTAAATAAAAAAGATGAATTGTATAAAGGAGTAAACTATAATGCCAAACATAATAAAAATCTAAGAAGATAAAATTGATATTTTATTAAAATATCTTAAATATTTGTTTTGCCTACTATGACATTACAACCATTTAAGTTTCAAGATAGTTTGTTTTTATAGGAATGTTTCGACTTGGTACATACTAGTAACTTGAAATTAGAATTTGTTCATTTAACTAGCGACTCAGTTATTCATTATCAAAACCTATGAGCTAATTATACTTTAATAGAGTGAATGTTATGTACATTGGTTTACATTTGTAGAGGAAATTGAAATTCTACCCCTATTACAAGAATTGCACATTCACAATAATAAACTATATAATTGAATAATATCGATAAAAATATCAATCTTGTTGAAAAATTTCTACAATATAATGATATAACTTGATTTCAAGTAGTAATAGTGATATCAAAACTTCTTTTCTTATAAACTTGAATGTTTATATTTCTAGAAATAGAAAAATAGTATTCTTTTGATATAATATTACATGTCATGACTATGGACAATCTATAATTACCGAAAGTTGATATTTAGAATTTCATTTGGTAAATTTTTTCTTCAAATTTACATCTAATGATATCAATTTTATCGATTGCATTAGAGACTTTTATTTTATCATTTTTTTATTCAACACATAGTAAGATAATGACAATACATAATGCATTACAATTAATCTTTTATGATATTAGAAAAGTTAGATTAAGGAGATGTAAGGTGTACAAGATTAAAGAGGAGGTATGACCAAAGGTTTAATATCAACAGATTTGATGTCATCTCTAACTATAACCTCTTTTATAACAATGGATAAAAATTAAAGTGATTCATGTTAGAATAATATTTTGAAACAAGATCTAAATTTTTGCAATCATATGATACTATCTAAAATGTCGAATAATATAGCAAAATTAGTAAAAAAAAAACTTTCTAGATAACATTAAAAGAACTAGACAACATTTTACAAACCACTTATCTATATGGTTCACATTGACGTGAACTTGGTTTTATTAATCATAAGTTTTAACATCAAAACTATCATAATGCTTCATCGTATATTATTCCAAATATCATATGCAAGTGAATAATGATTATTACTAATGTAAGATTTTAGCCAACTATTTTATTTTTGATGATAATGTTAGAGCAATCTATTCAGATGCTATTGTAAAAAATTATATTGTCGTCAAGAGAATGAAGATTATTCGGCTAATGAAAAGTTGCTTTGAAATAAGATGGACTAACACTGGATTATCCAAAGAAAAAATAAAATTTGTGTTCTTAAAGTAATGCTAGATGGATGAATTATTCATCACAAAAGTGAGGTAATAAAATAATTGGGGTCAATAGAATTTTATGCATAATGCTATATTATTTTAAAACTATCCATGCAAAATGAAATCTCCATTGTATATAGCAACTTCCTTAGTATGTAATAATGTGGGAAATGATACAAGTGATATGTATAAAAGTTGTATAAGGAATTGAGATATCATACAATTTATATACTATGCTTGTTATATCCAAAAAGTAAATATTTTATAAGAATACAATTATCTTTTAACATGATACTTATACTTTATATAAAATTATTAAGATTATGGTTTGGCAAATTTAAAAAAAATTATTACATATCTTTCAAGTGCCTAAATATAACTAAGAGAGGAATTAGTATTTATTTTATGAATTAGCAAGTAATTCCTTAGTCATTTAATAAATTATGCTCTTCTTGAGATAAAGAATACCAAGCATGGTGCTAAACTCTCCATGTATAGAATTCTTATTTGAAAAGTGAACTAGCTTAGTTTTTTATATGGTCAATTTAGTATTATTATAATATGTGAAAATCTACACGTGGAGTGAAAATTCTCACTATTACAATTTATGATTTGAATAATATTGTGTTCACCTTGCCTAGGAATAGAGTTGATGATCCTTTTTGTGCAAGTTAAAAGTATTAAAATGTGAAGGAATTAATTGTCAAGTTGACTTGTTCGAGTCCTTTGTTGAATAATTTATATCAAAAGAAAAAAAATTGATAATAGACCTCTATTATCTCATGATAATTTAAATCAAAATATGATGTTATCATTATTGTATTTATGGTTTACAAACCTAAAAATATTTACAATTATTTATCTTTGCTTTTACGTTAATTCTTTTACTCATATTTTTAAAAAGATAAATTTTAATAATGGATTTTTAAAAAGAGTGGACTAAAAAGTCAAACATATTAAAAATATAATATGTCATAATTGCATATAAATTTTATAAAAGTTTAGTTTTGCCTACTCTAAGATTATAACCACTTAAAATTCAGGATGATTATATTTTAATGGTCCAATACAAGTTTATAATGGGCAACTAATAAGGTATTGATATTTTCTTTTTATAGGAATTTTTCAAATCATTACCAACTAGTGACTTGAAATTAAATTTTTTTCATTTAAATATCAAGTTAGTTATTCATTATCAAAATATAAGAGCTAAGATTATTATTATATTTTAATGTAGTGAGGATTTTGTATGTTGGTCTGTTTTTGTGATGGGAATTGGAACTCTAACTTGCTCTAAAGAGTTACGTATTTATGGTAATTGATTATATAATTAAATAATATCAAGAAATAATACATCATATTGGAATAATTATGTAATATAATGACATTACTATATTTCATGTGCTAATAGGTATATCCAACTTTCTTTTCAAATAAACATAGAATCGTTTGTTATAATAATGCTTCTCATGGATGAAAGTTGATATTTGGAATTTCATTTGGGTTATTTTTTCTACAAGTTCATATTTAACTATTTCAATTTTTTTGATAATATTAGATAGACATGTGTTTTAGTAATTTTAAATTCACATCGAAGTAAAATAATAACAACACATAATGCATTAAAGTTTATTTTTTATAATATTAAGAAAATGAGCCTAGAAGTGTATAGGGTGTATAGGATTATGTAGTGGAGGAATGATAAAAGGTTTTATATCGACTGATTTGATGTCATCTCCAGCTACAACCTCTTTGATAGCAATAGCTAAATAACAAAATTCATTCAAGTTAGTAAAATATTTTGAAACAAGATCTAAAATTTAACAAGAATACGAAGCAATAAAAACTAAGTTCTAATATAGCAAACTAAGTTAAAGAAACAAGCTTTTAGGTTGACATGAAAAGAATTGAAGATAACTTTTCACAATACATATTTCCTATATAATCTAAATTGAGTGGAACATGGTGTCATTTATCATTAGTTTTTATATCAAAACTACCATAATGTTGGATCATATGCTATTCCAAATACAATACGCAAGAAATTAATGATTATTACTGACCAAAGATTTTGGCCAACTCTTCTAATGCTGAAGATGGTGTTAGAACAATCTCATCAGATATTACCAAGAAAAATTATATTGTCATTAAGAGGAGGAAGACCATCAGGCTAATAAGAAGTTGTCCAAGAAACATGATGGACTAACACTTGATTATTTGTAACAGAAAATTTTCTAATATTATAGTAATATATCTTAATGGATGAATTGTTCATCAAAAGAGAGAGTTGCTTTAATAATTTGGGTTCATTAAATGTTATACATAAAGTTTTAGTCTTCTAAAACTGACCATAGTCATTTAGAAACTGAAATCTGCATGTATATTGTAACTTTTTTTATATGCAATAATGTATCTTAAGGTAGAAGTGAAATGTACATAAATTAAATAAAGAATTGTGACCTTATACAATTTATATACTATACTTTTTATATTTATTAATTAAATATTTTATAGAAATTATGTCATCTTTTAACATAATGCTTATACTTTATATAACACTATTAGATTATTGTATGATAAGTTGATATAAAATCTATTCCATATTCTCCTAGTGCATAAATATAACTGAGAGAGAAATAAGAATCTCTTTCATGAATTAGCTAATAATTTTTAGTCATCTAACACTTTGTACTCTTTTTGAAATTGAGTTTGTGCTAAACTCTCTACACATAGAAATCTTATTTGAAAATAGAACCAACTTAATATTGATAATTTTTTTATTCTGAGAATTTTTGAAAATTTAAATATGGTGCAAAAATTTTCACTCTTAGTAATTACGATTTGAATAATACAAAATTCACCTTCTCCATAAACATAGTTGATGATCCTCTTCGTACAAGTTAAAAAATACCAAAACGTGGATGATATTATTTTTAATTTCACTTATTCGAGACCTTTGTTCAATATTTTATGTCAAAAGTACAAAACTTTTCAATAAAAATCATGTATCTCATGAAAATTTGAGTCATAATATGATGTTATCATGATTGTATACAAGCATAGCAAAGTTAAAAATATTTGTAAAAATATATCTATTGTTTTGTGTTAATTTGTTTTCCCTCATGCTAAATAACAAAGATGAATTTTAAAAATGAATTGTATAAAGGAGTAAACTATAATGTCAAACATAATAAAAATCTAAGAAGATAAAATTGATATTTTATTAAAATATCTTAAATATTTGTTTTGCCTACTTTGACATTACAACCATTTAAGTTTCAAGATGAGCATATTCTAATGCTATAACATTATTATATTATTTACAACTTATAATGTTTTGACAGTTTGCTTTTATAGGAATGTTTCGACTTGGTACCTACTAGTAACTTGAAATTAGAATTTGTTCATTTAACTAGTAACTCAGTTATTCATTATCAAAACCTATGAGCTAATTGTACTTTAATAGAGTGAGTGTTATGTACATTGGTTTGCATTTGTAGAGAAAATTGAAAATCTACCTCTATTACAAGAATTGAACATTCATATTAATAAACTATATAATTGAATAATATCGATAAAAATATCCATCTTGTTGAAAACTTTTAGCACTATAATGATATAACTTGATTTCATGTAGTAATTGTGATGTCAAAACTTCTTTTCTTATAAACTGGAATGTTTCTATTTTTAGAAATAGAAAAAGAGTATTCTTTGATATAATATTACTTGTCGTGACTATTGACAATCTATAATTACCCAAAGTTGATATTTAGAATTTCATTTGAAAAATTTTTTATTCAAATTTACATCTAATCAAATCAATCTTTTCGATAGCATTAGATATTTTTATTTTATCATTTTTTATTCAACACATAGTAAGATAATGATAATACATAATGCATTACAATTAATTTTTTATGATATTAGAAAAAATAGCTCAAGGAGATGTAAGGTGTACAGGATTATAAAGAGGATGTATGACCAAAGGTTTAATATCAATAGATTTGATATCATCTCGAACTATGGCCTCTTTTATATCAATGGATAAAAAATAAAAGTGATTCATGTTAGAAAAATATTTTGAAACAAAATCTAAATTTTAGCAATCATATGATACTATCTAAAACATGGTGTTAGATAATTAATAACATCAAAACAACCATAATGATTCATCATATATTATTCCAAATATCATATACAAGTGAATAACAATTATTACTAATGTAAGATTTTAGCCAACTAATTTATTTCTGATGATGATGTTGAGGCAATCAATTCAGATGCTATTGTAAAAAATTACATTGTCGTTAAGAGAACGAAGATTGTTAGGCTAATGAAAAGTTGCTTCGAAACAAAATGGACTAACACTTGATTATCCATAGAAAAAATAAAATTTGTATTTTTAAAGTAAAGTCTAGATGGATGAATTATCCATCACAAGAGTGAGGTAACAAAAATATTGGGGTCAATTGAATTTTATACATAAGGCTATATTATTTTAAAGTTATCCATGTAAAATGAAATCTCCATTGTATATAGCAACTTCTCTAGTATGTAATATTGTGTGAAATGGTACAAGTGATATGTATAAAAGTTGTATAAGGAATTGTGACCTCATACAATTTATAAACTATGCTTGTTATATTCATAAAGTTAAGATTATGGTTTGAAAATTTTAAAAAATTGTATTTCATATATTTCAAGTGCCTAAATATAACTAAGAGAGGAATTAGCATTTATTTTATGAATTAGCAAGTAATTCCTTAGTCATTTAATAAGTTATGCTCTTCTTGAGATGAAGTATACTAAGCAAGGTGCTAAACTCTCCATGCATAGAATACTTATTTGAAAAGCGAACCAGCTTGGTTTTTTATGTGGTCAATTTAGCATTCTTGTAATATGTGAAAATCTAAACATGGAGTGAAAATTCTCACTATTACAATTTATAATTTGAATAATATCGTGTTCACCTTGCCTATGAATAGAGTTTATGATCCTCTTTATGCAAGTTAAAAGTATTAAAATATGGATGAATTAATTGTCAACTTGACTTGTTCGAGTCCTTTGTTGATTATTTTATATCAAATGAATAAAATTTTACAATAAACATATATTATCTCATGATAATTTAAATCAAAATATAATGTTATCATTATTGTATTTATGGTTTGCAAATCTAAAAATATTTGCCATTATTTATCTTTGCTTTTACGTTAATTCTTTTACTCATATTCTAAAAAAGATAAATTTTAATAATGGATTTTTATAAGGAGTGGACTAAAATGTCAAACATATTAAAAATCTAATATGTCACAATTGCATATAAATTTTATAAAAGTTTAGTTTTCCCTACTCTAAGATTATAACCACTTAAAGTTCAGGATGATTGTATTTTAATGGTCCAATACAAGTTTATAATGGGCAACTAATGAGGTATTGACATTTTCTTATTATAGGAATGTTTCAACTCATTACCAACTAGTTATTTATTCATCATCAAAATATAAGAGCTAAGATTTATATTATATTTTAATGGAGTGAGGATTTTGTGTGTTTATTTGCTTTTGTCGTGGAAATTGGAACTCTAACTCGATCTAAAGAGTTATATAATAGATTATATAATTAAATAATATTGAGAAATAATACATCATATTGGAACAATTATGCAATATTATGACATTACTATAATTTATGTGCTAATAGTTATATCCATCCTTCTTTTCAAGTAAACATAGAACCGATTGTTATAATAATGCTTATCATGTATGAAAGTTGATATTTAGAATTTCATTTGGGTTATTTTTTCTACAAGTTCACATTTAACCGTTTCAATTTTATCAATAATATTATATAGACATGTATTTTAGTAATTTCAAGTTTATATCAAAGTAAAATAATGACAACACATAATGCATCAAAGTTTATTTTTTATAATATTAAGAAAATTAGCCTAGAAGTGTATATGGTGTATAGGATTATGTAGTGGAGGAATGATAAAAGATTTTATATCGACTGGTTTGATGTCATCTCCAGCTACAACCTCTTTGATAGCAATGACTAAAAATAAAATTAATTCAATTTAGTAAAATATTTCGAAACAAGATCTAAAATTTAACAAGCATATGAAGCAATAAAAACTAAGGTCTAATATAGCAAACTTAGTTATTGAAACAAGCTTTTAGGTTGACATGAAAAGAATTGAAGATACCATTCACAATACATATTTCTTATATGATACACATTGTGTAGAACATATTATTATTTATCATTAGTTTTAATATCAAAACTACCATAATGTTGTATCGTATGCTATTCCAAATATAATAAGCAAGAAAATAATGATTATTACTGACCTAGGATTTTGACCAACTCTTCTAATGTTGAAGATGGTGTTGGAACAATATCAACAGGCATTACTTGGAAAAATTCCAATGTCATTAAGAGGAGGAAGACCATCAGGTTAATGAGAAGTTATTTTAGAAACATGATTGGCTAACACTTGATTATTTGTAAAAGAAAATTTTCTAATATTATAGTAATATATCCTGATGGATGAATTGTTCATCACAAGAGTGAGTTGCTACAAAGATTTGGGTTAATTAAATGTTATATGTAAGGTTTTAGTCTTTTAAAACTGGTCATGGTTGTTTAGAAACTGAAATCTTTCTTGTATATTGTAACATTCTTTATATGCAATAATGTATCTGAAGGTAGAAGTGAAATGTACATAAATTAAATAAAGAATTATGACCATACATAATTTATATACTATGCTTTTTATATTTATTAATTAAACATTTTAAGAAATAATGTCATCTTTTAACATAATGCTTATAAATTATATAACACTCTAAGATTGTTGTATTGTAAGTTGATATAAAATCTATTCCATATCTTTCTAGTGTATAAATATAACTAAGAGAGGAATAAGCATCTCTTTCATAAATTAGCTAGTAATTATTTAGTCATCTAACACTTTATACTCTTTTTGGAACCGAGTATGTGCTAAACTCTCTTCACATAGAAATCTTATTTGAAAAAAAAAACAACTTAATTTTTTTGATGATAAATTTTTTTTCCTAGAATTTTTGAAAATTTAAACATAGTACAAAAATTCTCACTCGGAGAATTTATGATTTGAACAATATATAATTCACCATCTCTATGAACCTAGTTGTTGATCCTCTTCGTACAAGTTAAAAATACCAAAATGTGAATGAAAATATTTTCAATTTGACTTATTCGAGACCTTTGTTCAATATTTTATATCAAAACCACAAAACTTTTCAATAAAAATCAAGTATCTCACGAAAATTTGTGTCATAATATGATGTTAACATGATTATATATAAGAATAGAAAAGTTAAAAATATTTGTAAAAATATATCTATTATTTTGTGTTAAATTTTTGCCCTCATGCTAAAAAACAAAGATGAATTTTAAAAATGAATTGTATAAAGGAGTAAACTATAATGTCAAACATAATTAAAATATAAGAAGATAAAAATGATATTTTATTAAAATATCTTAAATATTTGTTTTGCCTACTTTGACATTACAACCATTTAAGTTTCAAGATGTGCATATTCTAATGCTCTGACATTATTATATTATTGACAACTTATAATGTATTGATAGTTTGTTTTTATAGGAATGTTTCGACTTCCTACATACTAGTAACTTGAAATTAGAATTTGTTCATTTAACTAGCGACTCAGTTATTCATTATCAAAACCTATGAGCTAATTGTACTTTAATAGAGTGAATGCTATGTACATTGGTTTACATTTGTAGAGGAAATGGAAATTCTACCCCTATTACAAGAATTGCAAATTCATAATAATAAACTATATAATTGAATAATATTGATAAAAATATCCATCTTGTTGAAAAATTTCTACAATATAATGATATAACTTGATATCAAGTAGTAATTGTGATGTCAAAATTTCTTTTCTTATAAACTTTAATGATTCTATTTCTAGAAATAGAAAAAGAGTATTCTTTTGATATAATATTACTTGTCATGACTATGGACAATCTATAATTACCGAAAGTTGATATTTAGAATTTCATTTGGTAAATTTTTTCTTCAAATTTACATCTAATGATATCAATTTTATCGATTGCATTAGAGACTTTTATTTTATCATTTTTTATTCAACACATAGTAAGATAATGACAATGCATAATGCTTTACAATTAATCTTTTATGATATTAGAAAAGTAAGCTTAAGGAGATGTAAAGTGTACAAGATTATAAAAAGGCGGTATGACCAAAGGTTTAATATCAACAGATTTGATGTCATCTCGAACTATAACCTCTTTTATAACAATGGATAAAAAATAAAAGTGATTCATGTTGAATAATATTTTGAAAGAAGATCTAAATTTTAGCAATCATACGATACTATCTAAAATGTCGAATAATATAGCAAAATTAGTATAAAAAAAAAACTTTCTGGATAACATTAAAAGAACTAGACAACATTTTACAAACCACTTATCTATATGGTTCACATTGATGTGAACTTGGTTTTATTAATCATAAGTTTTAACATCAAAACTATCATAATGCTTCATCATATATTATTCCAAATATCATATGCAAGTGAATAATGATTATTACTAATGTAAGATTTTAGCCAACTATTTTATTTCTGATGATAATGTTAGAGCAATCTATTCAGATGCTATTGTAAAAAATTACATTATCGTCAAGAGAATGAAGATTATTCGGCTAATGAAAAGTTGCTTTGAAACAAGATGGACTAACATTGGATTATCCAAAGAAAAAATAAAATTTGTGTTCTTAAAGTAATGATAGATGGATGAATTATTCATCACAAAAGTAAGGTAATAAAATAATTGGGTCAATTGAATTTTATGCATAAGGCTATATTATTTTAAAACTATCCATGCAAAATGAAATCTCCTTTTATATAGCAACTTCCTTAGTATGTAATAATGTGGGAAATGATACAAGTGATATGTATAAAAGTTGTATAAGGAATTGAGACCTCATATAATTTATAAACTATGCTTGTTATATCCAAAAAGTAAATATTTTATAAGAATACAATTATCTTTTAACATGATACTTATACTTTATATACCACTATTAAGATTATGGTTTGGCAAATTTAAAAATTTTTATTACATATCTTTCAAGTGCCTAAATATAACTAAGAGTGGAATTAGTATTTACTTTATGAATTAACAAGTAATTCCTTAGTCATTTAATAAATTATGCTCTTCTTGAGATAAAGAATACCAAGCATGGTGCTAAACTCTCCATGTATAGATTTCTTATTTGAAAAGCAAACCAGCTTAGTTTTTTATGTGGTCAATTTAGTATTCTTATAATATGTGAAAATCTATAGGTGGAGTGAAAATTCTCACTATTACAATTTATGATTTGAATAATATCGTGTTCACCTTGCCTAGGAATAGAGTTGATGATCCTCTTTGTGCAAGTTAAAAGTTTTAAAATGTGGAAGAATTCATTGTCAACTTGACTTGTTCGAGTCCTTTGTTGATTATTTTATATCAAAAGAAAAAAAATTGATAATAAACATCTATTATCTCATGATAATTTAAATCAAAATATGATGTTATCATTATTGTATTTATGGTTTACAAACCTAAAAATATTTACAATTATTTATCTTTTCTTTTACGTTAATTCTATTACTCATATTCTAATAAAGATAAACTTTAATAATGGATTTTTAAAAGGAGTGGACTAAAAAGTCAAACATATTACAAATCTAATATGTCACAATTGCATATAAATTTTATAAAAGTTTAGTTTTGTCTACTCTAAGATTATAACCACTTAAGGTTTAGGATGATTGTATTTTATTGGTCCAATACAAGTTTATAATGGGCAACTAATAAGGTATTTACATTTTCTTTTTATAGGAATGTTTCAACTCATTACCAACTAGTGACTTGAAATTGAAATTTTTTCATTTAACTATTAAGTTAGTTATTCATCATCAAAATATAAGAGCTAAGATTATTATTATATTTTAATGGAGTGAGGATTTTGTATGTTTGTCTACTTTTGTGGTGGAAATTGGAACTCTAACCTGCTCTAAAGAATTGCCAATTTATGGTAAGAGATTATATAATTAAATAAAATCAAGAAAGAATGCATCATATTGGAACAATTATGCAATATAATGATATAACTATATTTCATGTGCTAATAGTTATATCCAATCTTCTTTTCAAGTAAACATAGAATCGATTGTTATCATAATGCTTGTTATGGATGAAAGTTGATATTTGGAGTTTCATTTGGGTTATTTTTTCTACAAGTTCACATTTAATCATTTCAATTTTAATAATAATATTAGAGAGATATGTATTTTCATAATTTCAAGTTCACTTTGAAGTAAAGTAATGACAACACATAATGCATTAAAGTTTATTTATTATAATATTATGAAAATGAGCCCAGAAGTGTATAGGGTGTATAGGATTATGTAGTAGAGGAATGATAAAAGGTTTTATATCGACTAATTTGATGTCATACCCAGTTACAACCTCTTTGATAGCTTTGGCTAAAGAACAAAATAAATTCAAGTTAGTAAAATATTTCGAACAAGATCTAAAATTTTACAAGCATACGATGCAATAAAAACTAAGGTATAATATAGCAAACTTAGTTAAAGAAATAAGCTTTTAGGTTAATATGAAACGAATTGAAGATAACTTTTCACAATACATATTTCCTATATGATCCATATTGAGTAGAACATGGTGTTATTTATCATTAGTTTTAATATCAAAACTACCATAATGTTGGATCGTATGCCATTCCAAATACAATAAGCAAGAAACTCTTTTAATGCTGAAGATAGTGTTAGAACAATCTCATTAGATATTACCATGAAAAATTACATTGTCGTTAAGAGGAGGAAGACCATCAAGCTAATGAGAAGTTGTTCATTACAGTAATATATCTTGATGGATGAATTGTTCATCACAAGAGTGAGTTTCAATAATGTATCTTAAGGTAGAAGTGAAATGTACATAAATTAAATAAACAATTATGACCTTATACAATTTATATACTATGCTTTTTATATTTATTAATTAAATAATTTATAGAAATAATGCCATCTTTTAACATAATGCTTCTACTTTATATAACACTCGAAGATTGTTGTATGGTAAGTAGATATAAAATCTATTCCATATCCTTCTAGTATATAAATATAACTGAGAGAGGAATAAGCATCTCTTTTATTAATTAGCTAACAATTCTTTAGTCATCTAACACTTTATACTCTTTTTGGAATCAAGTTTGTGCTAAACTCTCTACACATAGAAATCTTATTTGAAAATAAAACCAACTTAATTTTTTTGTCGATAAATTTTTTATTCTTGGAATTTCTTAAAATTAAAATATTGTGCAAAAATTCTTACTCTTAGAATTTATGATTTGAACCAAACATAATTCACCTAGTTGATAAACCTCTTCGTACAAGTTAAAAATACCAAAATATGGATGAAATTATTTTCAATTGGAGTTATTCGAGACCTTTGTTCAATATTTTATATCAAAACCACAAAACTTTTCAATAAAAATCTAGCATGTCATGAAAATTGAGTCATAATATGATATTATCATGATTGTAAACAAGCATAGCAAAGTTAAAACTATTTGTAAAAATATATCTACTGTTTTGTGTTAATTTGTTTGCCCTCACGCTAAATAACCAATTGAATTTTAAAAATCAATTGTATAAATTAGGAAACTATAATGTCAAACATAATAAAAATCTAAGAAGATAAAATTGATATTTTATTAAAATATCTTAAATATTTGTTTTGCCTACTTTGACATTTCAACCACTTAAGTTTCAAGATGAGCATATTATAATGCTCTAACATTATTATATTATTCACAACTTATAATGTATTGACAATTTCTTTTTATAGGAATGTTTTGACATGGTACATACTAGTAACTTGAAATTAGAATTTATTCATTTAACTAGTGACTCGGTTATTCATTGTCAAAACCTATAAACTAATTATACTTTAATAGAGTGAATGTTATTTGCATTTGTAGAGAAAATTGAAAATCTACCCCTATTACAAGAATTGCACATTAACAATAATTAACTATATAATTAAATAATATCGATAAAAATATCCATCTTGTTGAAAAATTTCTGCAATATAATGATATAACTTTTTTCATGTAGTAATAGTGATGTCAAAACTTCTTTTTTGATAAACTTGAATGTTTCTATTTCTAAAAATATCAAAAGAGTATTCTTTGATATAATATTACTTGTCATGGCTATGGACTATATATAATTACCCAAAGTTGATATTTAGAATTTCATTTTGGAAATTTTTTCTTTAAATTGACATCTAATCATATCAATTTTATCGATAGCATTAGAGACTTTTATTTTATCATTTTTTATTCAACACATAGTAAGATAATGATAATGCATAATGCATTACAATTAATATTTTATGATATTAGAAAATTTAGCTCAAGGAGATGTAAGGTGTATATGATTATAAAGAAAAGGTATGACCAAAGGTTTAATATCAATAGATTTGATGTCATCCCCGACTATAGCCTCTTTTATAACAATGGATAAACAATAAAAGTGATACATGTTAGAAAAATATTTTGAAACAAGATCTAAATTTTAGCAATCATACGATACTATCTAAAATGTCAAATAATATAGAAAAATTAGGAAAAAAAAGGCTTTCTGGATGACATTAAAAGAACTAGACAACATTTCACAAACTACATATCTATATGGTCCACATTGACGTGAACTTGGTTTTATTAATCATAAGTTTTAACATCAAAACTACCATAATGCTTCATCATATATTATTCCAAATATCATATGCAAGTGAATAATGATTATTACTAATGTAAGATTTTAGCCAACTATTTTATTTCTGATGATGATGTTGGAGCAATCTATTTAGAGGCTACTGTAAAAAATTGCATTGTCGTTAATAGAATGAAGATTATTCAGCTAATGAAAAGTTGCTTCGAAACAAGATGGTCTAACACTTGATTATCCATAGAAAAAATAAAATTTGTATTTTTGAAGTAAAGTCTAGATTGATGAATTATTCATCACAATAGTGAGTTAATCAAAAAATTGGGGTCAATTGAATTTTATGTGTAAGGCTATATTATTTTAAAACTATCCATGCAAAATGAAATCTCAATTGCATAAAGCAACTTCCTTAGGATGTAATAATGTGTGAAATGGTAGAAGTGATATGTATAAAAGTTGTATAACTATGCTTGTTATATCCATAAAGTAAATATTTTATAAGAATACAACTATATTTTAACATGATACTTATACATTATATAACACTTTTAAGATTATGATTTGGCAAATTTAAAAAATTATATTTCATATCTTTCAAGTGCATAAATATAACTAAGAGAGGAATTAGCAATTACTTTATGAATTAGAAAGTAATCCCTTAGTCATTTAATAAGATATACCAAGCATGGTGGTAAACTCTCCATGCATAGAATTCTTATTTGAAAAGCGAACCAGCTTAGGCTTTTATGTGGTCAATTCATTAATATGTGAAAATCTAAACATGAAGTGAAAATTCTCACTATTACAATTTATGATTGAATAATATCGTGTTCACCTTGCCTAGGAATATAGTTGATGATCCTCTTTATGCAAGTTAAAAGTATTAAAATGTGAATGAATTAATTATCAACTTGACTTGTTCGAGTCCTTTGTTGATTATTTTATATCAAAAGAATAAATTTTTACAATAAACATCTATTATTTCATGATAATTTAAATCAAAATATGATGTTATCATTATTGTATTTATGGTTTGCAAACCTAAAAATATTTGCAATTATTTATCTTTGCTTTTACGTTAATTCTATTACTCATATTCTAAAAAAGATAAATTTTAATAATGGATTTTTAAAAGGAGTGGACTAAAAAGTCAAACATATTACAAATCTAATATGTCACAATTACATATAAATTTTAAAAAAGTTCAGTTTTGTCCACACTAAGATTATAACCACTTAAGGTTTAGGATGATTGTATTTTATTGGTCCAATACAAGTTTATAATGGGCAACTAATAAGGTATTGACATTTTCTTTTTATAGGAATGTTTCAACTCATTACCAACTAGTGACTTAAATTAAAATTTTTTCATTTAACTATTAAGTTAGTTATTCATCATCAAAATATAAGAGCTAAGATTATTATTATATTTTAATGGAGTGAGGATTTAGTGCGTGGGTCTGCTTTTGTGGTGGAAATTGGAACTCTAACCTACTCTAAAGAATTACCAATTTATGGTAAGAGATTATATAATTAAATAAAATCAAGAAATAATGCATCATATTGGAACAATTATGCAATATAATGACATAACTATATTTCATGTGCTAATAATTATATCCAACCTTCTTTTCAAGTAAACATAGAATCGATTGTTATCATAACGCTTGTCATTGATGAAAGTTGATATTTGGAATTTCATTTGAGTTATTTTTTCTACAAGTTCACATTTAACCGTTTCAATTTTAACAATAATATTATAGAGACATGTATTTTCGTAATTTCAAGTTCACTTGGAAGTAAAGTAATGACAACACATAATGCATTAAAGTTTATTTATTATAATATTAAGAAAATGAGCCTAGAAGTGTATAGGGTGTATAGGATTATGTAGTGGAGGAATGATAAAAGGTTTTATATCGACTGATTTAATGTCATCTCCAGCTACAACCTCTTTGATAGCATCGACTAAAGAACAAAATTAATTCAAGTTAGTAAAATATTTCGAAACAAGATCTAAAATTTAACAAGCAAACGAAGCAATAAAAACTAAGGTCTAATATAGCAAACTTAGTTAAAGAAACAAGCTTTTAGGTTGACATGAAAATAATTGAAGATAACTTTTCACAATACATATTTCCTATATGGTCCATATTGAGTAGAACATGCTGTTATTTATCATTATTTTTAATATCAAAACTACCATAATGTTGGATCGTATGCTATTCCAAATACAATAAGCAAGAAAATAATGATTATTACTGACCTAAGATTTTGGCCAACTCTTTTAATGCTGAAGATGGTGTTGGAACAATCTCATCAGATATCACCGAGAAAAATTATATTGTCGTTAAGAGGAGGAAGACCATCAGGCTAATAAGAAGTTGTCTTAGAAACATGCTGAGCTAACACTCGATTATTCGTAAACGAAAATTTTCTAACATTATAGTAATATATCTTGATGGATGAATGGTTCATCACAAGAGTGAGTTGTTTTAAAGATTTGGGTTAATTAAACGTTATACATAAGGTTTTAGTCTTTTAAAACTAGCCATGGTCGTTTAGAAATTGAAATCTTCATTGTATATTGTAACTTTCTTTATATGCAATAATGTATCTTAAGGTAGAAGTGAAATGTACATAAATTAAATAAAGAATCGTGACCTTATAAAATTTATATAATAAGCTTTTTATATTTATTAATTAAATATTTTATAGAAATAATGTTATCTTTTAACATAATGTTTATACTTTATATAACACTCTAAGATTGTTGTATGGTAAGTTGATATAAAATCTATTCCATATCCTTCTAGTGCGTAAATATAACTTAGAGAGGAATAAGCATCTCTTTCATGAATTAACTAGTAATTCTTTATTCATCTAACACTTTATACTCTTTTTGGAACTGAGTAAGTGCTAAACTCTCTACACATAGAAATCTTATTTGAAAATAGAACCAACTTAATTTTTTTGACAATAAATTTTTTATTCATGGAATTACTGATAATTTAAAATGGTGCAAAAATTCTCACTCTTAGAATTTATGATTTGAACAACACATAATTCACCTTCTCCATGAACCTAGTTGGTGATCCTCTTCTATTGTTTTGTGTTAATTTGTTTGCTCTCATGCAAAATAACAAAGATGAATTTTAAAAATAAATTGTATAAAGGAGTAAACTATAATGTCGAACATAATAAAAATCTAAGAAGATAAAATTGATATTTTATTAAAATATCTTAAATATTTGTTTTGCCTACTTTGACATTACAACCACTTAAGTTTCAAGATGAGCATATTCCAATGCTCTAACATTATTATATTTTTGACAACTTATAATGTATTGACAATTTCTTTTTATAGGAATGTTTTGACTTGGTACTTACTAGTAACTTAAAATTAGAATTTGTTCATTTAACTAGCGACTTAGTTATTCATTGTCAAAACCTATGAGCTAATTGTACTTTAATAGAGTGAGTGTTATATACATTGATTTGCATTTGCAGAGGAAATTGAAAATCTACCTCTATTACAAGAATTGCACATTTACAATAATAAACTATATAATTGAATAATATCGATAAAAATATCCATCTTGTTGAAAAATTTCTGCAATATAATGATATAACTTGATTTCATGTAGTAATAGTGATGTCAAAACTTCTTTTCTTATAAACTTAAATGTTTCTATTTCTAGAAATAGAAAAAGAGTATTCTTTGATATAATATTATTTGTCATGACTTTGGACAATCTATAATTACCCAAAGTTGATATTTAGAATTTCATTTGGGAAATTTTTCTTCAAATTAACATTTAATCATATCAATTTTATCGATAGCATTAGAGACTTTTATTTTATCATTTTTTATTCAACACATAGTAAGATAATGACAATGCATAATGCATTACAATTAATTTTTTATGATATTAGAAAAATTAGCTCAAGAAGATGTAAGGTGTGCAGGATTATAAATAGGACGTATGACCAAAGGTTTAATATCAACATATTTGATTTCATCTCCACCTATAACCTCTTTTATAACAATGGATAAAAAATAAAAGTGATTCATGTTAGAAAAATATTTTGAAATAAGATCTAAATTTTAGCAATATACGATACTATCTAAAATGTCAAATAATATAGCAAAATTAGTAAAAAAAAAAAACTTTCTGGATGACATTAAAAGAACTAGACAACATTTCACAAACCACTTATCTATATGGTCCACATTGACATGAACTTGGTGTTATTAATCATAAGTTTTAGCATCAAAACTACCATAATGCTTCATCATATATTATTCCAAATATCATATGCAAGTGAATAATGATTATTACTAATGTAAGATTTTAGCCAACTATTTTATTTCTAATGATGATATTGGAGCAACCTATTCAGAGGCTACTATAAAAAATTGTATTATCGTTAATAGAATGAAGATTATTCGGCTAATAAATAGTTGCTTCGTAACAAGATGGTCTAACACTTGATTATCCATAGAAAAAATAAAATTTAGATGGATGAATTATTCATCTCAAGAGTGAGGTATTCAAAAAATTGGGGTAAATTGAATTTTATGCATAAGGTTATATTATTTTAAAACTATCCATGTAAAATGAAATCTCCATTGTATATAGCAACTTCCTTAACACACAAAATCCTCACTCCATTATATTATAACAATATTCTAAGCTCTTATATTTTAATGATGAATAACTTACATGATAGTTAATTGAAAAAATTTTAATTTCAAGCCACTAGTTGTTAATGAGTTGAAACATTGCTATAAAAAGAAAGTATAAATACTTTATTAGTTGCCCATGATAAACTAGCATTGGACCATTAAAATACACTCATCCTGAACTTTAAGTGGTTATAATATTAGAGTAGGCAAAACTAAAGTTTTGTAAAATTTTTATACAATTGTGACATTTTAGATTTTTAATATGTTTGACTTTTTAGTTCACTCCTTTTAACAATACATTTTAAAATTTTATCTTTTTTAGGATTTGAGTAAAAGAATTAACATAAAATCAAAGATAAATAATTGCAAATATTTTAAGGTTTATTATCCATAAATACAATATTGATAACATCATATTTTGATTTAAATTATCATGAGATAATAGATTCTTATTGTAAAATATTATTCTTCTGATATAAAATAATCAACAAAGGACTCGTACAAGTCAAGTTGGTAATTAATACATCCGTATTTTAATATTTTTAACTTGTACGAAGATGTTCATCAACTATATTCCTGAACAAGATGAACAAAATATTATTCAAATATAAAGTTGTAATAGTGAGAATTTTCAATTCACAGTTAGATTTTTACATTTACAAGAATACTAAATTGACAACATAAAAAATTAAGTTGGGTCTCTTTTCAAATAAGAATTCTATGTGTGGAGAGTTTTACACTATGCTTTATATACTTCTTCTCAAGAAGAGTATAACATATTAAACTACTAAAGTATTAATTAGTAATTCACCAAGTAAATTTTAATTCCTCTCTTAGTTACTTTTATGCACTTGAAAGATATGAAATAATTTTTTTTAAATTTAAATCTTGATAGTGTTATATAAACTATAAGGATCATGTCAAAAGATGATAATATTCTTATAAAATATTTACTTTATGGATATTACATAGATTATAAACTGTATAATGTCACGATTCTTTATTCAACTTTTATAATTTCACTTCTTCCATTTTATACATTATTAGATACTACGGAAGTTACTATATACAATGAAGATTTCAGTTTATATGAAAAGTGTTAAAATAATATAGCCTTATGCATAAAATTAAATTGACCCAAATCTTTATATTACCTTACACTTGTGATGAATAATTCATCCATCTACACAATACTTCAATAATGCAAAATTTATTTTTTTTACGAATAATGAAATGTTAGTCCATCACGTTTCGAAGATAACTTCTTATTGGTCTAACAATCTTCCTTCTTTTAATGATAATGTAATTTTTGCACTAGCATATAAAGAGATTGCTCCAGCATCATCTTGAGAATTAGAATAGTTGGCTAAAATCTTATATTAGTAATAATATAGTTTCACTTGCTTAAGATATTTGGAATAATATACGATCACACATTATGCATATTTCGATGTTAAAATTTATGATTAATAACACCAAGTTCACCTCAATTTGGATCATAAAAATAAGTGGTTTGTGGAAATTTGCCAAGTTTTTTTAATACCATCAAGATAGCTTTTTTTTAAACTAATTATGCTATATTATTCAACATTTTAGATAATATCATATGATTATTAAAATTTAGATCTTCTTTCAAAATATTTTACTAACATGAATTACTTTTATTTTTTAGCTATTGCTATCAAAGAGGCAATAGTTGGGGATGAGATCAGATCTATTGATATTAAACCTTTAATAATACCTTCCCTTTATAATCTAGTACACCTTACATCTCCTTGAGCTAATTTTTTCTAATATCATAAAAAATAAATTTTCATGCATTATGCATTATCAATATCATAATATGTGATGAATATAAAATGATAAAAAAAAAGTCTCTAATACTATCGATAAAAATTGATATGGTTAGATGACAACTTAAGGAAAAAATGACCCAAATGAAATTATAAAAATCAATTTTGAGCGATTGTCCATACACATGACAAGTATTATTATATCAAAGAATGCTCTCTTTCTATTTCTAGAAATAGAAACATCCAAGTTTATAAGAAAAGAAGTTTTGACATCACTAGTACCACATGAAATCAAGTTATATCATTATGTTGCAAAAATTTTCCAACAAGATGGATATTTTTATTGAAATGTTTTGTGCTTTTGATATAAAATAATGAACAAATATCGCCAATAAGTCAAATTGACAATAATTTCATCCATATTTTGATACTTTTAACTTGTACAAAAAGGATCATCAACTAGGTTCAAGGAGAAGGTGAACTAGATATTATTCAAATCATAATTTCTAAGAGTAAAAATTTTTGTACCATGTTTAGATTTTCAGAAATTACAAGAAAGTTGATCGTCAAAAAAATTAAGTTGGTTCTATTTTCAAATAAGATTTCTATGTGTGGAGTTTAGAACTATGCCCCGTGTAATTGATCACAAAAAGAGCATAAAGTATTGGATGACTAAAGGATTACTAGCCAATTTACCAAAGAGATGCTTATTCCTCTCAATTATATTTTTGCACTTGAAGGATATGGAATAGATTTTTTTCAACTTACCATACAACAATCTTAGATTGTTATATAAAGTATAAGCATTATGTTAAAAGATGATATTATTTCTACAAAATATTTAATTAATAAATATAACAAGTATAGTGTATAATGTCATAATTCTTTATTTAATTTATATATATTTCATATCTACCATGAGATATGTTATTGTATACAAAGAAATTACAATATACAATGAAGATTTCAGTTTCTAGACAACCATGGTCAGTTGCAAAAAACTAAAACCTTTTGCATAACGTTTAATTGATCCTAATCTTTAAAGCAACTCACTCTTGTGATGAACAATTCATCCTTCAAGATTTATGACTTCAATATTGTAAATTTTTTTACAAATAATCAAGTGTTGGCCTATCATGTTTCTAAGACAACTTCTCATTAGTCTGATGGTCTTTCTCCTCTTAACGACAATGCAATTATTCTCGGTAGCGTTTGATGAGCTTGCTCCAACATCATCTTCAGCATTAGAAGAGTTGGCAAAAATCTTAGGTTAGTAATAATTATTATTTATGTGTTTATAGTATTTGAAATAGCATATGATCCAGCATTATTGTAGTTTTGATATTAAAACTAATGATAAATAACACCAAGTTCTACTAAATGTGGACCATATAGGAAATATTTTACGTGAAGAGTTATCTTAAATTCTTTTCATGCAAATGTAAAAGCTTTTTTCTTTTACTAATTTTGCTATATTCGATAATAGTTTTATTGCTTCATATGCTTGTTAAAATTTAGATCTTGTTTCAAATTATTTTACTAATTTAATTATTTTTTTCTTTAGCTATTGCTATCAAAGAGGCTATAGCTGGAGATGACATCAAATTATTCGATATAAAACCTTTTATTATTCCTCCTCTACATAATCCTATAGTCCCTATACACCTATAGGCTCATTGTCTTAATATCATAAACAATAAACTGTAATGCATTATGCATTGTCATTTTTTTACTTTGAGATGTACTAAAAATTATTAAAATACATATCTCTCAAATATTATCGATAAAATTGAAATGCTTAAATGTGAGCTTGTAGAAAAGATAACCCAAATAAAATTTTAATTATTAACTTTCATCCGTGAAAAATAATATTATAACAATCGGTTCTATGTTTTCTTGAAAAGAAGGTTCGATATAACTATTACCATATAAAATATAGTTATGTCATTATATTACATAATTGGTCTAATATAATGTATTGTTTCTCAATATTATATAATTATATAGTCTATTGCTATAAATTGACAATTCGTGAGAGTGGGCTAAAGTTTTAATTTCCACTACAAAAGTAGACCAACACAAAATCTGTTAGGATCAAGAGCACTAAGAGGGGGGGGGGGGGGTGAATTAGTGCAGCGGAAAACCTTCTACGATAAAAATCGCGTTCGTTCAATAAAAGTGATTTCGGTAAGAAAGCCAATTCGTAAATCACTTTAACTTTTGATTAAGCGAGATGTAGTTAAAGCAAGGATATAAAGGTAGTTTGCAGTTATTATAGAAATTAAAACGTAAGCGCAAACTGAAATATGATGATCGTACGATGAAACTTATTTACGTCTAAACGCCGATTCGGAAAGTGCAAAGTTTGAAACCCAATCGTATATGCGCAGAAAGCAATAAGCTTTTGAGGAGGTTTGCAGTAAAGATAATATGCTCAAAGTAAATGCAAACCGAGATTTAGAGTAGTTCGGTCAATCTTGACCTACTCCACTTTTGGCTTCCTCCACCGACGAGGTCACTGATGTCAACTAGAGGCCTTCTTTCAATAGGCGAAGGCCAACCACCCTTTTACAGTTTCACTCCTTTTGACGGGCTTAGGAGACAACCCTTACAGAATTTTCTCTCCTCTCTTTAAAGCTCAGAACTTGGAAGAAAAGAGGGAGAAGAACTTTTGGCCTTTACAACAAATTTAAGCTCTAAAAATCACAGAACAAGATCAGGATTTCAGTGTATGTTCAGTGCCCTTTCAGTGTTGAATGGGTGGGGTATTTATAGGCCCCAACCCAGTTTGAATTTGGAGCTCAAAACTGTCAATTCCTTGAATTCCGGGATTTGGCGGTTGCACCTCCTGACTGAGGCGGTTGCACCGCCTAGCAGAGCTCGAAGACTGAGCCTCTAGGCGGTGCTACCTCCTGTCAGGGGCGGTTGCACCTCCTGCCAGAGCTCGAAGACCGAGCTCAGGCGGTGCCACCGCCTGACTGAGGCGGTTGCACCTCATGGCAGAGCTCGAAGACCGAGCTCAGGCGGTGCCACCTCCTGTCAGGGGAGGTTGCACCGCCCAGTCTCGCTCGGAGACTGAGCCCAGGCGGTGCCACCTCCTGGCTGGGGCGGTTGCATCGCCTAGTCTCCCTCGGAGACTCAGCCCAGGCGGTACCACCTCCTGGCTTGGGTGGTTCAACCGCCAGGCAGAAATCAGGGTCCGAATGGGTTGATCCATTTGGCCCAATTTGGGTTTTTCAGGGACCCAATTGTCCCAAGATTAAGTTAATGGGATCACCTCCCATTTCCAACTTAATCATTGTGCTAACTACGATATTCCCTAAGACATTTACCATAACTTGCTCCGGTGCGTCAATCGCTTCTTCCGGTGAGCTTTCGACGAAATTCCGTCGATCATCCAATGAATCATCGGTGATGCTCTTGCGGACTTCCGGCAAACTCTTGGACTTGCGACGATCCACTTGGCGAGTTCTAACGAGCTTCTTTGGCAAGCTCATGGACTTCTCGGATTTGTTTCCGCAGAACCTCCGACGATTGTCCGAACTTCCGTCGAACTCTCGAACTCCCAACGTGATCATTGTCTTGACTCCGGCGCAACTCCTGCTGCATGTCTTTCTTCCATCGTAGTTAATCCTGCACACTTAAAACAAAACTTCGATCGAGACAATTAATCCTAAGCAATTAATCAAGTTGTCCGGCATGTCATTGGTCCCTCGACGCTTCATCCGATTCTTCGGCGCATCGTCCTCTCCTGCAGCTTGTTGCCTAATCGGCCAGTTGACTCCGCAACTCCGATATCCTTGGCACAATACCCGCTCTTCTTGGCCCGATGCCCGAGTCCACGGCCCAAAGCCTTCTGTCGATACGTCGACCGATCCACCGGCCCGACGTCCAATCTTCTAACATGTTCCTCCGACACAACATGATTTTCCTGCTTTAATTGTCTCATCCTGATCGAAGCATCCTGCGTCACTCAAAATACAGATTAAATCATAAACATATATCAAGTAGTTTCATGTTAGAACCCTTGTAGATTCTAAACTTAGGGTTGATCTCTTTAGGGGATCGACCTCCTTAGAACTCTATAGGGGTTCCTCCCTCCAAGTTGCTGCTCAAAGGCTGCAGAAAAGATTTATCTATTGCTTATGAAAAGAGAAGGAATACATGGCTATTTATAGGGCTTCTAAACCCTAACTCCTAATAGGACTCCTACTTAAGACTCTTACTTCTAACCAACTCCTAGTAGGACTCCTAGTCAAGACTTCTATTCCCTTACAACTCCTAATTCTTCTCTAAGAAAACACCTCCTACATGAATGCCCCTCTCAATTAGGACTCTCCTAGCTAGAGTCCTAACAATTTACATGAATGTCCCTCTCAATTAGGACTCTCCAAGCTAGAGTCCTAACAGACCCGCCCTCTTCAAATCAGCCTTGTCCTCGAGGTTGATGATTCGTGAATTCTGGGAATTTGATCTTCAAGTCGTCATAGTTCTCCTAAGTGGCATCTTCTATTGGTAGGTTCACCCACTGTATTAGCACTTCATTAGTGGGTCATCGTCGTCAAGTCACGATCCGTCGATCAATAATGGCACTTGGCTGGGTCTGGAGTTCTCTTTGGGTAGTCATATTTGGTTGGTGGCTTTGGGCTGTCTCCAAGCACCTATTTAAAACTTTCGTCTGGCCGTCGGTTTGTGGGTGATATGCCATACTCCTTTTCAATTTAGTACCCTGCATATGGAATAACTTTGTCCAAAATCTGCTCGTGAAGATGCAAGTAGAATTTATCGTAAGCACAATGCGTCCCTTATAGTGTAATTCTTTTGAGTCCCAATTGTAATGAGCCATGGGGCTTGGTGCTTCCTCCAATTTTTTTTTTTTTTTTTTATAATCTTACTAATCTCTGAATCTTCCTGCCATTCCATCTTAATATCCTTAAGAAAGTCGCTAGTCGGAAGTAAAACGGTCGAAACTTCAACTTGCTCGGGTAGCTACGAAAGCACATCTACAAGAACATTCTCTTTCCCCTTTTTGTAAGTTATTTTATAATCAAATCTAAGAAGTTTTATTACCCTTTTTTGCTGCTCAGGGGATGATATTTTTCGCTCCAAAAAGTACTTGAGGCTTTTATGGTCGGTTTTAATTTGAAATCGTCGGCCAATCAAGTAGGGTCTCCACCTCGTTACTGCGCGCACAATGGCGAGCATCTCCTTATCATATGTTGACTTATTTTGATGGGAGGGAGATAATGCCTTGCTAGTGTATATGAGTGGTCGACCATCTTGCATGAGAATGGCTCCAATTCCGACTCCAGATGCGTCGGCCTCAATAATGAAGGGTCGGTTGAAACCTGGTAGTGTTAGCACTGGCGTCGTCGTCATGCTGCCTTAAGTTTGTCGAAGGCAGCGGAGGCTCTGTCCGACCATTGGAAGACATCTTTTTTCAGTAAGGAAGTAAGTGGTGCACTGATCTCTCCATAGTTTTTCACGAACTTGTAGTAGCAACCTGTTAAACCCAGAAAGCCATGTAGCAATTTTATGTTCCTCGGGGTCAGCCAGTTTTGCATTGCTCCAATTTTGAAGGGGTCTACTGCCACACCTTCCTTTGATATGATATGCCCAAGATATTCCACCTTCTTATGAAGAAAGCAAAAATTCATAGTGGTTGTTGTGTGTTCAAAAGGTGGTTTTCGGTATGTCTTCTTCGCATACTCGTATTTGATGATACCCGAATCGAAGGTCCAGCTTTGTGAAGATTTGTGCTCTCTTAGCAACTCATCTACTACTGGAATAGGGTATTTATCCTTGATGGTGATGCCATTGAGAGCTCGGTAATCAACACATAATCGCCATATTCTATCCTTCTTTCGTATGAGGAGCACCGGTGAAGAGTAGGGGCTGCAACATGGCCGAATAACTCCTGTTTTGAGCATCTCTTTTACAATCCTTTCTATTTCATCCTTCTGGAGATGTGGATATTGATATGGCTGAGCATTTGCTATAGATTTGCCTAGAAGAATCATTATACAATGATCATGCCGACGAGTAAGAGGTAGGTTGCGTGGTTCGTCAAATATATCTGAAAATTCAGCAAGCAAAGGAAGTAGATTTGGATCTTCAAATTTTGTTGGCTCTCCCTTAGTTTTTTGCTCAAGTTGTACCAAAAAGCCGCTACATGTTTTATGCAAAACCTTCTCCATTTGTTGTGTGCAAATCGTCGTTACGTCGCCCTCACGTTTCCCGTGCAGTAACACCTGTTTCTCCTTACTGTAAAATTTTATAATTAGTTGCATAAAATTCCAAGAAATATCACCTAATGTCATCAACCATTTAATTCTGAGTATGGCCTCATGATCATCAAGAGGGAGGAGGAAGAAATCTGCAATTATCTCTTGGTCCTGCAACAACAGTTTCACCTGCGGGCACCTATGATCACACTTCAAAATCCGTCCGTTGGCGCCCTTAACGACAAACCTGCTGCAATTCTCAATTGGTAAGTTCATATAGACAGCAACCTTACTATTTACGAAGTTATTAGTGCTGCCCGTGTCGATGAGAACAGTGATCGATTGTTGTTTGAGAAGGCCTCCAACTTTCATCGTTTGTGGGATTGAGTAGCCAACTAGTGTATGTACCATAACTTTGGTCGGTTGTGGCTCTTCTTCTGCATCTTCTTCTTCATGTTCAAGGCTCTCTTTTGGATGTTCAATGACCTCTTCTTCTATCGGTTCAATCATAAGAAGTCCCCCTTTACTACAGCGATGCTCACGGCTCCACGGCTCATCACAATGCCAACATAACCCCTTCGCATATCACTCCCGAAGCTCTTCTCTTGTTAACCTCTTTGGTGTAGGGACTTGGTCGACAGTAGGAGGGGCTAAGGGCTTCAATATTACTGGTTGAGGAGCGACCCTAGTCCTCCGAGCTTCATGGTTCAATTGCTCCTCTTAATGTCGTGCGAAAGAGATGACTGCCATAAGCGTATACGGTTGTCGCGCTTTACCTTCTCGGATCTCCGGCTTCAAGCCCTCAATGAAGGTTCTCAATAGCTATTTTTGAGACCAATCATGAGTTTGATTAGATAACCTTTCAAACCTGGTTTGGTACTCCTGAATGGTAGAGGTTTGTCGGATCTTTGCTAGTTGTCCGTCAATATTCTCGTAATCGGTTGGTCTGAAGCGGATCAGCAGTCCTTCTTTGAATTGTCGCCATGAAAGGACTCCATAAGTATGTTCAAACCAGTCAAACCACTGTATAGCATCCCCTTCAAGATATATAGCTACAATTTTCACCATAGATGCATCCGCGATTTTATGGTACCGAAAATATCGCTCCGCGCGCGAGATCCAACCAATTGAGTCTCCTTCTTCCCATCTAGGGAAGTCCACTCTCATGCATGGATAGTTGGGGTTGGTCATAGAGCTTCCCCTCTCTTGGAAGTCATATCTTTGGGCTTGGTGTGATTGGGCAAAGCTCTCTCCTTGATATGATTTCTTCGGGCTTAGTGGTCGGCCCAATCTGAGTTCGATAAAGAGCGTCCGAATCTTATCCTCCATTTGCGCCTCCAAGGCTTCGAATTTAGCATTGATTGCCTCCTTAGATGCCATAGTATATGCCTCCAAATCTATGATGTTAAGATCTCTCTTTTGTTGTTAGGTTAAAGGCATGTATAGGTTGAGAGAAGTGATGGTCGAAAGGGTTGGTGGATCGGTGGATGTAGGCTACGATTTAGGCTTATTTTGTGGCAGTTTTGGGTGCAGTTTGAGGGTGTGGTTTAGTGGAGTTTTAGGGCTGTGGATGAATGTTTTGGATCTGTGGTAGATAGCAGCAAAGGTTTGATAGAAATCAGTGGAAGTTGCAGTAAGTATGGGCTGTCTTGTAAGAGTAGAATTATCGTCGAAGAAACAATGGTTTCTCGATGTAATTTCTACCAAAAACTTAAGAGAGGGAAACCACCAGTGTCTCCCAACTTTCTGGTAATGAACTGAGAAGTAACAATGCCTGCAACTCATCATCAAGAGACATTTTCATAGAGGATAACTGGTTAGTAATACTTTGAATTTCATTCAAATGTTCAGCAATAGAAGCACCCTCTCTATATTTTAGGTTCATAAGTTTTCTGATCAAAAAAGTTTTGTTGCTAGCTGTTTTTCTTTCATATAGACTTTCTAACTTTTTCCAAAGAGAATATGCAGAAATTTCAGTAGAAACATGGTGAAAGACACTATCATCAAGCCATTGTCGAATAAATCCAATTGTTTTTCGATCTAACCTCTTCCACTCATCATCTATCATAGTTATGGGTTTTGCACTATCCCCCTGTAAAGGTCCATACAAATCTTTGTAATATAAGAGATCTTCCATTCTTGGTTTCCATATCATCCAATTGTTTCCATTTAAACTAATCATGTGAGAAACATTACTAGTCTCCATGTTCAAATACAAAATTTAAATCACCAAAACCCCTTGCTTTGATACTAGTTGATGGGGATAAAAACAGGAATAACCTTTGTATATGAACAAATACTAGAAGACCATAATACACAATAGAATTAAATAGAACCACAATCAAATAGACCACCGAGATATACGTGGAAAACCCCTTCAATGTAAAGGGTAAAAACCACGGGGCAAACTAAAGATAATCCACTATGTGAATAATGAATATACAAATCTCAATCTCTTGCCCTAAACCCTAGTAACAATCACAAGAGAATAACTGGGTTATAAGGATCACGTCACTGCCTACAATATCTAAAACCTCCCCAAGTAATAACATCAAGAGTCTACTGTAGATTTGATCTAACCTGAGATGAGAACACTACAAGATGATTGAGAACAGCCTCTCTGCATTGTCCTTGTCTTCTTCCCTTTCTTTCTCTTCCTTTTCTATCTTGTTTTCCTCCTTTTCTTTGGAATCCCATGGCTATTTTCTTCTCCCACGTTGCTGCCCTATTTATGCCTCTTTTTTTGCCTCCAAAACGCAGCCACCACACCCCCCCTAATGTTAATTAAGGTTAGGTTAAGAGGGGGTGAGCTATGGGCTGCCCAAGCCCACTATGGGCTGAATTTGTGAGCTGCCAGCCCAACAATACAAAGAAAGTTACAATATACAAAGAAGATTTCAGTATCTAGATGACCTTGGTTAGTTTAAAAAAACTAAAACTTTATACATAACGTTTAATTGATTCTAATCTTTAAAGCAACACACTCTTGTGATGAGCAATTCATCTATCAAGATATATTACTTTAAAATTATAAATTTTTTTTACAAATAATCAAGTGTTGGCCCATCATGTTTCTAAGATAACTTCTCATTAGCCTGATGGTCTTCCTCCTCTTAACGACAATGCAATTTTTCCCGGTAGCGTCTGATGAGCTTGCTCCAACATCATCTTCAGCATTAGAAGAGTTGACAAAAATCTTAGGTCAGTAATAATAATTATTTATTTGTTTATAGTATTTGAAATAGGGTTTGATCCAGCATTATTGTAGTTTCATTATTAAAACTAATGATAAATAAAACAAAGTTTTACTAAATATGGACCAAATAGGAAATATGTTACATGAAGAGTTATTTTCAATTCTTTTTATGCAAATCTAAAAGCTTGTTTCTTTTACTAATTTTGCTATATTCGACAATAGTTTCTATTGCTTCCTATGCTTGTTAAAATTTAGATCTTGTTTCAAAATACTTTACTGATTGAATTAATTTTGTTCTTTAGCCATTGCTATCAAAGAGGCTATAGTTGGAGATGACATCAAATCATTCGATATAAAACCTTTTATCATTCCTCCTCTACATAATCCTGTAGTCCCTATACACCTATAGGGTCATTGTCTTTATATCATAAATAATAAACTGTAATGCATTATGCGTTGTCATTATTTTACTTCGAGATGAATTAAATATTATTAAAATACATATCTCTCAAATGTTATCGATAAAATTGAAATTGTTAAATGTGAGTGTTAGGACTCTAGCTAGAAGAGTCCTAATTGAGAGGGACATTCATGTAAAACCTACTTAAGCCGACCCCTATTAAAGAGATGAAGAGGCTGGCTAGGGTTAGGAGGTTTTTTCTTAGAGAAGAATTAGGAGTTGTAAGGGAATAGGAGTCTTGAGTAGGAGTCCTATTAGGAGTTGGTTAGAAGTAAGAGACTTAAGTAGGAGTCCTATTAAGAGTTAGGGTTTAGAAACCCTATAAATAGCCATGTATTTCTCCTCTTTTCTTGAGCAATAGATGAATCTTTTCTGCAGCCGTTGAGCAGCAACTTGGAGGGAGGAACCCCTATAGAGTTCCAAGGAGGCCGATCCCCTAAAGAGATCAACCCCAAGTTTAGAATCTACAAGGGTTCTATCACCTAGTATCAAAGTAGTGTTCTTGGCATCTCGCTGCCCTTCCATAGCCATCCATCAGCCCTCCACAGCCGCCCAAAGCCATTCCCACAATTGCTTAAAAGATCATCACCAAATTCCGCCATCATCTCTACCACCGCGGATCATCTCGTGGATTGCAACAGGTTTTGGTTTCCTACCTTACTGCTGCTGCAATTTAGTTATCCCTATCCAAAAATCCAAAAAAAAAAAAATTGTTCCTATATTGCTGCATAAACTTTTCGTCACAAAGTTTTCATCTCTACAACGAAAGATACATTGCAGAATTTCAGCCGCATAGCACTGTTTGTTTGATCTTGATACTATATTTTCTCTGTCATATAAACTAAGATATTACTATCAATTCTCTCCTCAAATCTCTCAAATTTTTAGTGGAGATTTCGTCGAAAAACCATTGTTTCTTCGACGACAATTCTGCTCTTACAAGACAACACAATTCTGCAGCAAACTTTCATTGATTTCTATCAAACCTTTGCTGCCATCCACCATAGATCGAAAACTTTCATCCACAGCCCTAAAACTCCACTAAACCACACCCTCAAACTGCACCCAAAAAAGCCACAAAACAAACCTAAATCGCAGCCTACGTCTACCAATCCACCAACCCTTTCAACCATCACTTCTCTCAACTTATACATGCCTTTAACCCGTCAACAAAAGAGAGATCTTAACATCACAGATTTGGAGTCATATACTATGGCATCTGAGGAGGCAATCAATGCTAAATTTGAAGCATTCGAGGCACGAATGGAGGATAAGATTCGGACTCTCCTTACCGAATTCAGTTTGGGCCGACCACCAAGCCCGAAGAAATCACATCAAGGGGAGAGCTTTAACCAATCACATCATGCCCAAAGAGATGACTTCCAAGAGAGGGAAGGCTCTATGACCGACCCAAACTATTCACGCATAAGAGTGGACTTCCCTAGATGGGAAGAAGGAGACCCAATTGGTTGGATCTCGCGCGCGGAGCGATATTTTCGGTACCATAAAACTGCAGATGCATCCATGGTGGAAATTGCAGCTATACATCTTGAAGGGGATGTCATACAGTGGTTTGACTGGTTTGAACACACTTATGGAGTCCTTTCATGTCAACAATTCAAAGAAGGACTGCTGATCCGTTTCAGACCAACTTATTATGAGAACATTGACGGACAACTAGCAAAGATCCGACAAACCTCCACCATTCAGGAGTACCAAACCAGGTTTGAAAGGTTATCTAATCAAACTCATGATTGGTCTGAAAAATAGCTATTGGGAACCTTTATTGAGGGCTTAAAGCCAGAGATCCGGGGAGAAGTTAAGGCGTGACAACCATACACGCTTATGGCAGCCATCTCTTTTCCACGACTTCAAGAGGAGCGATTGAACCATGAAGCCCGGAGGACTAGGATCACTCCTCGACCTACAATACTAAAGCCCTCAGCCCCCTCTACTATCAACCGAGTCCCTGCACCGAAAAGGTTAACAAGAGAAGAACTTCGGGAGCGATCTGCGAAGGGGTTATGTTGGCATTGTGACGAACTGTGGAGCCACGAGCATCGCTGTAGAAAAGGGAGACTTCTTATGATTGAACCAGTAGAAGAAGAGGTCATTGAATATCTAGAAGAGAGCTTTGAATATGAAATAGAAGATATGGAAGAAGAGCCACAACCGACCGACATTACGGTACATGCACTAGCCGGCTACTCAAACCCGCAAACGATGAAAGTTGGAGGCCTTCTCAAACAACAGCCAATTACTGTTCTCATCGACACGGGCAGCACTAATAACTTCCTAAATAGTAAGGTTGTTGCTCGGATGACACTGCATATTGAAGGTTGCAGTAAGTTCGATGTAAAGGTGGCCGACGGCAGAATCCTAAAGTGCGACCAAAGATGCCCACATGTGAAACTATTACCGCAAGACCAAGAAATTATCACCGATTTCTTCCTCCTACCACTTGATGACTATGAGGCAGTGCTTGGTATAGAATGGCTGACTACACTAGGTGATGTCTCTTAGAACTTTTCTAAATTAATTATGAATTTCTACTGTAAGGGCAAACATATCATCCTACGTGAGAAGCGCGGAAGCAACGTTACCACTGTTTCGACCCAACGAATGGAGAAAGTTTTACACAAGGTAAATGGTGACTTTTTGATGCACCTCCAGCAGCAACCAGAGGGGAAGAAAATAGAAATTGAAGATCAAAATCTTGCCCAATTGCTTACTGAATTTGGCGACATTTTTGCTGAACCATGCGGTCTTCCTCCTTCTCGACAATATGACCATCGAATTCCAATCCTTCCGGGCAAGCCACTAGTGAACACTCGACCGTATCAATATCCTCACCTCCAAAAAGATGAAATTGAAAAGATCGTAAAGGAGATGCTTGAAATAGGGGTGATTCGGTCAAGTTACAGCCCTTATTCCTCACCAGTGCTACTTGTACATAAGAAGGACGGAACTTGGCGGATGTGCATCGACTACCGAGCTTTAAATGGCATCACCATCAAGGACAAGTACCCAATACCAGCGGTGGATGAACTTCTTGATGAATTAAAAGGAGCTCGAGTCTTCACGAAGTTGGACCTTCGATCCGGTTACCACCAAATTCGGGTATGTGAAGATGACATTCCAAAAACTATATTCCGCACACATCATGGTCATTATGAATTCTTGGTAATGCCTTTTGGACTCACTAATGCTCCTTCAACCTTTCAAAGTCTTATGAATGATATTTTTTGGAGCTTTCTTTGTAAATTTATGCTGGTATTTTTTGATGATATTCTCATTTACAGCCCTTCTCTTGAGACTCACTTTCAGCATTTACGGATTGTTCTGACGATCTTTTGGGAGAATACTCTTTTTGTTAAGCAACCAAAGTGTAGCTTTCTCCAGCAAAAAGTAGAGTACCTTGGGCATATAATATCAGAAGAAGGAGTGGCGGTAGACCCAACAAAAATTGAGACAATGCACGGCTGGCCGAAACCTACAAACGTAAAATTACTACGCGGGTTCCTTGGACTAACAGGCTACTACCGAAAATTTGTTAAGGACTATGGGAAAATCAGTGCACCACTCACTTCTCTATTGAAAAAAGATGCTTTCCAATGGTCGGACAAAGCCTCTACTGCCTTCGACAAACTTAAGGTAGCCATGATAACGACGCCGATGCTAGCGCTACCAGATTTCAACCGACCCTTCATCATTGAGACCGACGCATCTGGAGTCGGAATTGGAGCCATTCTCATGCAAGATGGTTGACCACTCGCATACACTAGCAAGGCATTATCTTCCTCCCATCAAAATATGTCAGTATATGATAAGGAGATGCTTGCCATTGTACACGCAGTAATGAGGTGGAGACCCTACCTGATTGGCCGACGATTTCAAATTAAAACCGACCATAGAAGCCTCAAGTATTTTTTGGAGCAAAAGATATCATCCCCTGAGCAACAAAAATGGGTAACCAAACTTTTTGGATTTGATTATGAAATTATTTACAAAAAGGGGAAAGAAAATGTTGTTGCAGATGCACTCTCATGGCTACCTGAGCAAGCTAAGGTTTCAGCCATCTCCCTTCCTACCACTAGTCTCCTCATGGATATTAGGGAAGAATGGAAGAAGGATCCAGAGATCAGCAACATTAAAAAAATTGGAGGAGGATCCAAGTGCAATAGGCCACTACACTTGAGATTCGAGGGATCTACGCTACAAAGGTCGTATTGTGCTTATACCTGACTCCCCTTGTATCACAATCATCCTGCATGAAATGCACTCCATACCTTCAGCAGGGCACTCTGGATTCCTAAGAACCTACAAAAGAGTGAAGCAAAATTTTTATTGGAGAGGGATGAAAAAAATTATTGCTAAATATATGGCACAATGTGATGTATGTCAACAGCACAAGGGTGAAACTGTGGCAAATCCAAGGAAACTACAACCACTACCTATATCGGACTCGATGTGGACTGACATCTCCATGGACTTCATTGAAGGGCTGCCACCTGCCAAATGTAAAAGCACAATTCTCGTGGTGGTTGATCGACTTACGAAATATGCTCATTTTTGTGCTGTGAGAAGTCCCTACACTACTGCTAGTATTGCCCAAGTTTTCATAGAAAATATTGTTAAACTGTACGGGATGCCAAGGTCCATTGTAAGTGATCGTGATAGGATCTTCACTAGTAAATTTTGGACCGAGTTATTCCAGTTACAAGGCACCAAACTCAAGATGAGGACAGCGTATCATCCACAAACTGACGGCCAAACAGAGGAGGTAAACAGGTGTTTAGAGACGTACCTTCGGTGTTTCGCTAGCGACCGACCAAAAGAGTGGGCAAAATGGCTTCCCTGGGTCGAATGGTGGTATAATACTACATATCATTCATCTACAAAATGTGCCCCTTATGAAGCATTGTATGGTCGACCGGCCCCTGTGATTCCTAAGTATGTAATTGGCTCGGCCAAGGTAGATCAGGTTGAACAAGAATTGATTGATAGGGATAAACTCCTATAGCTGTTAAAAGATAATCTCTCTACAGCTCAAGCCAGAATGAAGCAGCAAGCCGACACACGACGAAGCGAAAGAGAATTTTCAGTAGGAGATTGGGTTTATCTTCGCTTACAACCATACAAGCAACTCTCCATCAACACTCGAGCCTCCATGAAGTTATCTCCACGATTTTTTAGGCCCTATCAGATCACAGAGCGTATTGGAGCAGTGGCGTATAGACTTAAATTACCTGAGGATGCCAAAATTCATCCTGTCTTCCACGTGTCATGCCTAAAGCCCAAATTAGGAGAACACGAGTCACCCTAGATCCAACTGCCCAACACCACTGAGGATGGAGTTATTCATGCTCAACCACAAGCCATCCTCGATCGCAGGATCGTGATGCATCGCCGACATCCCTCTACTGAAGTACTAGTGCATTGGAATAATTTACCACTTGAAGATGTCACATGGGAACCATATGAGGAGCTGAAAACCCGGTTCCCTAAGTTCATGGAATCTCAGCCTTGAGGATAAGGCTGATTTGAAGAGGGCGGGTCTGTTAGGACTCTAGCTAGAAGAGTCCTAATTGAGAGGGACATTCATGTAAAACCTACCTAAGCCGACCCCTATTAAAGAGATGAAGAGGCCGGCTAGGGTTAGGAGGTTTTTTCTTAGAGAAGAATTATGAGTTGTAAAGAAATAGGTGTTTTGAGTAGGAGTCCTATTAGGAGTTGGTTAGAAGTAAGAGACTTAAGTAGAAGTCCTATTAGGAGTTAGGGTTTAGAAGCCCTATAAATAGCCATATATTCCTCTTCTTTTCTTAAGCAATAGATGAATCTTTTCTACTGCCGTTGAGCAGCAACTTGGAGGGAGGAACCCCTATAGAGTTCCAAGGAGGCCGATCCCCTAAAGAGATCAACCTCAAGTTTAGAATCTGCAAGGGTTCTATCAGTGAGCTTGTAGAAAAGATAACCCAAATGAAATTTCAAATATTAACTTTCATCTATGAAAAGCATTATTATAACAACCGGTTCTATGTTTTCTTGAAAAGATGGTTGGATATAACTATTACCACATAAAATATAGTTATGTCATTATATTACATAATTGTTCCAATATAATGTATTTATCTCAATATTATTATATAGTCTATTGCCATAAATTGATAATTCGTGAGAGCGGGTTAGAGTTCCAATTTCCACTACAAAAGTAGACCGACACACAAAATCCTCACTCCATTATATTATAATAATATTCTAAGCTCTTATATTTTAATGATGAATAACTTACATGATAGTTAAATGAAAAATTTTTAATTTCAAGTCACTAGTTGGTAATGAGTTGAAACATTGCTATAAAAAGAAAATATAAATACCATATTAGTTACCCATGATAAACTAGCATGGAACCATTAAAATACACTCATCGTGAACATTAAGTGGTTATAATCTTAGAGTACGCAAAACTAAAGTTTTGTAAAATTTTTATACAATTGTGACATTTTAGATTTTTAATATGTTTGACTTTTCAGTTCACTCCTTTTAACAATACGTTATTAAAATATATGTTTTTTAGGATTTGAGTAAAAGAAATGACATAAAAGCAAAGATAAATAATTGTAAATATTTTTAGTATGATGTCACAATTCTCTATTCAACTTTTATATATTTCACTTTTTCCATTTTATACATTATTAGATACTATAAAAGTTGATAAATATAATAAAGATTTCAGTTTACATTAAAAGTGTTCAAATAATATAGCCTTATGCATCAAATTCAATTGACTCTAATCTTTATATTACCTCACTCTTGTGATGAATAGTTCATCCATCTACACATTACTTCAATAATGCAAAATTTATTTTTTTTACGAATAATGAAATGTTAGTCAATCACATTTGGAAGAAAACTTCTTATTGGCCTAACGATATTCCTTCTTTTAATGACAATGCAATTTTTTGCACTAGCATATAAAGAGATTGCTCCTACATCATCTTGAGAATTAAAATAGTTAGCTAAAATCTTATATTAGTAATAATATAGTTTCACATGCTCAAAATATTTGGAATAATATATGATCACGCATTATTCATGTTTTCATGTTAAAACTTATGATTAATAACAACAAGCTCACCTCAATTTGGACCATAAAAATAAGTGATTTGTGAAAATTTATCTATTTTTTTAATGCCATCAAGATAGCTTTTTTTTAAAAATAATTATGTTATGTTATTCAGCATTTTAGATAATATCATATGATTATTAAAATTTAGATCTTCTTTCAAAATATTTTACTAACATGAATTATTTTTATTTTTTTGACATTGCAATCAAAGAGGCGATAATTGGCGATGAGATCAGATCTATTGATATTAAACCTTTAATTATACCTCCGCTTTATAGTCCAGTACACCTTACATCTCCTTTAGCTAATGTTTTCTAATATCATAAAAAAATATATTTTAATGCATTATACATTATCATTATCATAATATGTGATGAATAAAAAATGATAAAATAAAAGTCTCTAATACTATCGATAAAATTGAGATGATTAGATGTCAACTTTCTAAAAAAATGACCCAAATGAAATTATAAATATCAATTTTGAGCAGTTATAGACAGTCCATAATCATGACAAGTATTATTATATCAAAAAATGCTCTCTTTCTATTTCTAGAAATAAAAACATCCAAGTTTATAAGAAAAGAAGTTTTGACATCACTATTGCCACGTGAAATCAAGTTAGATCATTATGTTGCAGAAATTTTCCAACAAGATGGATATTATTTTCGATATTATTCAATTATATAGTTTATTATTGTGAATGTGCAATTCTTGTAATAGGGGTTAATTTTCAATTTCCACTACAAATGCAAACCAATGTACATAACACTAACTCTATTAAACTACAATTATATTATTAGCTACTAGGTTTTGATAATGAATAACATAGTCACTAGTTAAATAAACAAATTCTCAGTTCAAGTCGCTAGCATTTACCAAGTCGAAACATTTCTATGAAAAGAAACTCTCAATACATTAAAAGTTACCAATAATAAAATAATCTTAGAACATTAGAATTTACTCATATTGAAATTTAAGTGATTGTAATGTCAATGTTGGCAAAACAAATATTTAAGATATTTTAATAAAATATCAAATTTGTCTTCTTAGATTTTGATTATGTTTGACTTTTTACTTCACACCTTTATACAATTGATTATTAAATTTCATCTTTTTTATTTAGCATTAGGGAAACAAATTAACACAAAAGGAAAGATATTTTTTTACAAATATTTCTAACTTTGTCCTGCTTGTTTAAAATCATGATAACATAATATTATGACTCAAATTATCATTATATATTTGCTGTTTATTGAAATATTTTCTGCTTTCGATATAAAATTATGAACAAACCTCTCAAAGAAGTCAAATTGACAATAATTTCATTCACGTATTGAAATTTTTGACTGGTACGAAAAGGATCATCAACTAGGTTCCTAGAGAATGTTAACTAGATATTATTGAAATTATAATTTCTAAGAGTGAAAATTTTTGCATCATGTTTAGTTTTTAAGAAATTATAAGAAAGCTGATCATCTAAAACATTAAGTTGGTTCTATTTTCAAATAAGATTTCTATGTGTGGAGTGTAGAACCATGCCTCGTGTAATTGATCCCAAAACAGATCATAAAGTATTGGATGACTAAAAGATTACTAACCAATTTATAAAAGAGATGCTTATCCCTCTCTCAATTATATTTATAAACATAAAGGATATGGAATAGATTTTTTTCAACTTACCATACAACAATATTAGATTGTTACATAAAGTATAAGCTTTATGTTTAAAAAAAATATTATTTCTATAAAATATTTAATTAAAAAATATAACAAGCATAGTGTATAAGTTCTCTAGGAACTGAGAATTGGGGATGATTGGGGATGAGATCAGATCTATTGATATTAAATCTTTAATCATACCTCCCCTTTATAATCCAGTACACCTTACATCTCCTTGAGCTAATTTTTTTTAATATCATTAAAAATAAATTTTAATACATTATGCATTATCATTATCATAATATATGATGAATAAAAAATGATAAAATAAAAGACTCTAATACTATCGATAAAATTGATATGATTAGATGTCAACTTTAGAAAAAAATGACCTAAATGAAATTATAAATATCAATTTTGAGTAGTTATAGATTGTCCATAATCATGACAAGTATTATTATATCAAATAATGCTCTCTTTCTATTTCTAGAAATAAAAATATCCAAGTTTATAAGAAAACAAGTTTTGACATCACTATTGCCATATGAAATCAAGTTAGATCATTATGTTACAGAAATTTTCCAACAAGATGGATATTATTTTCGATATTATTCAATTATATAGTCTATTATTGAGAATGTGCAATTCTTGTAATAGGGGTTAATTTTCAATTTCCACTACAAATGCAAACCAATTTACATAACACTAACTCTATTAAAGTACAATCATATTATTAGCTACTAGGTTTTGATAATGAATAACATAGTCACTAGATTTGCATTTACCAAGGGGTTTGATAATGAATAATATAGTCACTAGATTTGCATTCACTAGATTTGCATAGTCACTAGTTTTGATAATGAATAACATAGTCAATTATATAGTCTATTATTGAGAATGTGCAATTCTTGTAATAGGGGTTAATTTTCAATTTCCGCTACAAATGCAAACCAATTTACATAACACTAACTCTATTAAAGTACAATCATATTATTAGCTACTAGGTTTTGATAATGAACAACATAGCTACTAGGTTTTGATAATGAACAAATTCTCAGTTAAGTCAATAGCATTTACCAAGTCGAAACAATTCTATAAAAAGAAACTCTCAATAGATTAAAAGTTACCTATAATAAAATAATCTTAGAACATTAGAATTTGCTCATCTTGAAATTTAAGTGATTGTAATGTCAATGTTTACAAAAAAATATTTAAGATATTTTAATAAAATATCATATTTATCTTCTTAGATTTTGATTATGTTTGACTTTTTACTTCACACCTTTATACAATTGATTACTAAAATTCATCTTTGTTATTTAGCATTAGGGAAACAAATTAACACAAAATGAAAGATATTTTTTTACAAATATTTCTAACTTTATCATGCTTGTTTAAAATCATGATAACATCATATTATGACTCAAATTATCATTATATACTTGATGTTTTTTGAAATATTTTCTGCTTTTGATATAAAATTATGAACAAACGTCTCAAATAAGTCAAATTTACAATAATTTAATTCACGTATTGAAATTTTGGACTGGTACGAAGAGGATCATCAACTAGGTTCCTAGAGAAGGTTAACTAGATATTATTCAATTTATAATTTCTAAGAGTGAGAATTTTTGCATCATGTTTATATTTTAAGAAATTACAAGAAAGCTGATCGTCAAAAAAATTAAGTATATTCTATTTTCAAATAATATTTCTGTGTGGAGTGTACAACCATGCCTTGTGTAATTGATCCCAAAAAAGATAATAAAGTATTGGACGACAAAAGGATTACTAACTAATTTATAAAAGAGATGTTTATTCCTCTCTCAATTACATTTATGAACTTAAAGGATATGGAATAGATTTTTTTCAACTTACCATACAATAATCTTAGATTGTTACATAAAGTATAAGCTTTATGTTTAAAAAAAATATTATTTCTATAAAATATTTCATTAATAAATATAACAAGCATAGTGTATAAGGTCATAATTCTTTATTTAATTTATATACATTTCACTTCTACCATAAGATATGTTATTGCATACAAAGAAAGTTACAATATACAATGAATATTTCAATTTCTAGATGACCTTGGTCAGTTTAAAAAAACTAAAACCTTATGCATAACGTTTAATTGATCATAATCTTTAAAGCAATACACTCTTCTGATGAATAATTCATCCATCAAGATATATTATTTTAAAATTATAATTTTTTTTTACAAATAATCAAGTGTTGGCCCATCATGTTTCTAAGACAATTTCGCATTAGCCTGATGGTCTTCCTCCTCTTAACGACAATGTAATTTTTCCTAGTAGCATCTAATGAGCTTGTTCCAACATCATCTTCAGCATTAGAAGAGTTGACAAAAATCTTAGGTCAGTAATAATTATTATTTATTTGTTTATAGTATTTGAAATAGGGTTTGATCTAGCATTATTGTAGTTTCGTTATTAAAACTAATGATAAATACAACAAAGTTCAACTAAATATGGACCAAATAGAAAATATGTTACATGAAGAGTTATTTTCAATTCTTTTCATGCAAATCTAAAAGCTTGTTTCTTTTACTAATTTTGCTATATTCGATAATAGTTTCTATTGCTTCCTATGCTTGTTAAAATTTAGATCTTGTTTCAAAATATTTTACTAATTAAATTAATTTTGTTCTTTAGCCATTGCTATCAAAGAGGCTATAGCTGGAGATGACATCAAATCATTCGATATAAAACCTTTTATCATTCCTCCTCTACATAATCCTGTAGTCCCTATACACCTATAGGGTCATTGTCTTTATATCATAAATAATAAACTGTAATGCATTATTAATTATCATTATTTTACTTCGAGATGAACTAAACATTATTAAAATACATATCTCTCAAATATTATCGATAAAATTGAAATTGTTAAATGTGAGCTTGTAGAAAAGATAACCCAAATGAAATTTCAAATATTAACTTTCATCCGTGAAAAGAATTATTATAACAATCGGTTCTATGTTTTCTTGAAAAGATGGTTGGATATAACTACTACCACATAAAATATAGTTATGTCATTATATTACATAATTATTCCAATATAATATATTGTTGCTCAATATTGTTAGGATCGGAGCGGCACTAAGAGGGGGGGGGGTGAATTAGTGCAGCGGATTAAAACTTCGATTTTAACAAAATCTTTCGTACGATAAGAACGGAACTTGAAAAGTTTAACTTGAAAGCGTATTCTTAAAGTTGCACAGCAAGGGTAATAAGGAACTAAAGTAGTAAGAAGATTTGCAGTAATGTAAATGACAATAATAAAATGCAAACCAGAGATTACGCCGATTTTTAGAGTGGTTCGGTCAAATGACCTACTCCACTTGCGATGCCCCTCTTCGATGAGGCTCCCACCTTCCACTAGCAAATCTCTTGAAATGGAAGGGTAAACACCCCTCTTACAACCTTTTACAAGCAGCTCAACCTCTTACAAATTTTCAATAAGAAAGGAGGAGGAGAACTCTCTAGCAAATTGAAAACAAGACTTGCTAAGACTTTCTAAGACTTTTCTATCAATCAAAATGCTTCTCAAAAGTTGTTACCTCATCTGAGATTTGAGGGGTATTTATAGGCCTCAAGAGGATTCAAATTTGGGCTCCAAAATTTGAATTCTCTTAGGGTTCCCGGTGCTGGAGGTGCCACCGCCCAGCCAGGCGATGCCACCGCCCAGCGCTCGGGTGCTGGACGGTGCAACCGCCCAGCCAAGGAGGTGTCACCGCCCAGCTCTAGGGTGCTGGGCGGTGCCACCGCCAGTCTAGGCGGTGCCACCGCCTAGGCCAAATCAGCTCACTGGTTGAGCTCCAAACTTGGCCCAAACCAGTCCGAACTTGGGCCCAATTAGCCCCTACTTGGGTTATAGGATTAACACCTAATCCTAACTCTAATTAACATGATAACTACGAATTTAAAGACACTTTATAAGCTATTACAAAGTCATTAAGTCAAGACTTCTTCCGGCGAGCTTTCGGCGAACTTCCGACGGTCTTCCGATAAACTCTCGGAAACCATTCTGCGGACTCCCGACAAGCTCCTAGACTTCACGATTTGATCTTGGTGAGTTCCAACGAGCTTCTTCGGAAAGCTCCGATCATTCTCGGTGAGCTCCGCGAACTTCCAACGAACCTTCCGGCGAGCTTCCGAAAAACCCTTCGGCAAATTCCCTACTCATTCTTGGCTAGTTTCGGCAGCATTCCCGACGAACCTTCGGACTTCCATCGAACTCTCGAACTCACAATGAATCCTTCTTGCTTGACTCCGACACTTTGTTTTGCTTTATGTCTTCGTCGTTATCGTAGTTAATCCTGCACACACAAGCAAAAACTCTACTCCGATCTAGACAATTATTATAAAGCGAATTGACATTCTGTTGCCCGGCACGTCATTGGTTGGCGCTTCGTCCGATTCTTCGGCGCATCATCCTCTCTTGCGGCTTGTTGCCCAATCGGCGGTTGACCTCCGCAACGCCGATATCCTTGGCACAGTTTCGCTTTCCTTGGCCCGATGCCCGACGTTCGAAGCGTTCAGCCATCCATTATCCTAACGTGATCTCTTCCAATGCAACGTCAATTCCTCCTGCGTCAACTGTCTAAACCTGATCGAGTAGACCTGCATCACTCAAAATACAGTTAAACATCTAAACACAATCAATTAGTTTCATCATCAAAATCTGAGATTCAACAATCTCCCCCTTTTTGATGATGACAACTAATTGATGACTAACGGAGTTAACCTTAACTCCCGGAGTTTAAACAAACTCCCCCTATCAATATGCCATTTTGATAGAACCTTGAATTCAAACAGAATTCAAGTCATTGCAATATTCATCATGAATACTTGCAACACATCATCATGAACATATGCATAAAACTTATGCATCATATGTCATGTCATCAACATACTTCTCCCCCTTTGTCATCAACAAAAAGGAGAAGTACCACAATCAAGTGTTTGTTATATGGGTTCAACTTATTGCATGAAAAACATAATATCAAGTTTTATCATCATGCAATCTAACGATTAAAGATGTGTAAGTTTAACATGCTTGGTCTTCTTGAGATAGCTATTGATTGCTTCTCTTTAGACTATAAGATAGCAATTTTTACACTATGCATGTTTTACTACATACATCTAGCAAAAAAAAATTACGAAAGCAAATACAAGATAGCTTTCTTGTGTAAGCTCATGATTCTTGCTTCTTATTGCAATGTGCAAGTTGCAAGTTTTGCATCTTTTGCAATGTGTAAGTTTTCAAATTTTGCATCTTGAGCGAGCAATATTTCTCCCCCTTTGTCATTGTCAAAAAGAAAAGAAGAATACAGTTTTGTTGTTCTTTTTCCTTTTACAACGATTTCAAAATCATGACAAAGGATGAATAATCAAGTTATGAATGTCAAGACAATTTTTCATCATGAATATTTTATCATTGCATGCATCATTATCATAAGTTGAAGTATTACATGCATATTTTCGAAAACCTTATATTTCATTCATGCACGATATTGAATAAATCGATCGACATTATGAGGATATCATACATAATACTAAAATTTTTAACTATTTATCAATATTTTGATCATGGTACCAAACAATCATCATTTAGAGCATTCATGATACAAAACATTAAATCAACATTTATCATTTTAGCAACAACTCATAGCATTTTAAATCATGATTTACATCATATGCAATACATCATATGCAATACATAACATCAAAATTAGAAAGCACAAGTATTGCATGCATCATTGTAAATCATAAATGTTTCATGATGGTATAAATTTTGTCAAATTATATCCTACCATGCATGATCAAAACTTCTCCCCGTTTTATCATTGAAAACAAGAAAGAAGTAGGGAAGAGCATAACATTTGTGTAAAATATTTCAATCATTTCAAGGCATTTATATCATAGATATAAAGAAATCATATCATCAAAGATAAGACCATTTGAATACTAAAAGACATGATTCATTTTATCAAATCTCTTCCTTTTATAAATAACAAAAATTGTAGGTGTACAAAGAAGAGATTGTGATTAAAAAAGAATCTCAAGTAGTAAATCCAAGAAATCAAGATCATAATTTAAATACAACCTCATTCAAATTCAAATCATCAAATTCATCAAAATCTCAACATTACTTTCAAGAGATTCAAAATGGTATACATAGATTTATCATAATAATCATCAAGATCAATAAGATAGAGAAAATTAAATTTTCAAGGAAAAAATATTTTTCTCTTTTTAGTTGTTTCAATTCATATGATTTTATTTCATTTATGCCAAATAAAAACATGTATCATGTTTAAAACCGAAAGTGTAAGATTTATTACAACAAAGATCAATAAGGCACTTCCATTATAGTAAAAATCAATAATCCATAAATCGCAAGATTCATCATGCATAATTTTAAAATTTATTAAGCACGATCATTATGCATGACACTAAAACATGGTTTCAAAATGTTTAATATTTTCATTGCACAATTTAATCATTATGCATCATCATATTTTCAAATTCGAACATGCACAATTTCAAAACTATATCTTTTATTTTTCATGCATGATACAAATAACTCAATCATCAATATCGGCATATCATACATGATATTCAAGCATTCATGATAAATCATTTTGGCAACATGATCATAGCTATTCAAATGATAGTATCTAAATGTCAAAATTCATTACATCCTATCATGCATGATCATTAACTTCTTATTTGAATTTCATGCATTATTTTGTTTCATCACATAAGGAATATCAAGAAGAGTTATTGGGTGATGAGATAAATATTTCATGAGTACAAGGAATTGCATGAAAATCATATCATGAAAAGACAATAATAGAAGACACATTTTGTTTTGAAAAATCTCCTCTTAAATAATCAAGAAAAAATCTTAGGAGATCATGATATAGATAAAATTCATTCAATCTTAGAATAATATATTAATTCAAGCATATAAAATTTCTCAATTCATTATGAATCATAAAAAGAATTGTGGTTCCGAAATATCACGATTCATTTAGAAAAATTTTCTCTTTAGTGCACGATAAGAAGAAATATAGCAATGATACCAATCATAATTCATTTGGATAATAGATGCTAAAAAGGAACATTGAGGATACAAGATCTTGATTTTTATAGAGTAAATCTCAAGTTATAAATCTCAAAAAATTAAGATAAAGCTCATTCAAATTAAAATCATCAAATCAAAATCATTTTCAAGATATTCATAAAAAGATGATAAAATAGATTCATCAAACCAAGAATTTTCAAGAAAAATACTTTTATCTATTTAGTTGTTTCATATAAGTATGCCTTTGTCCTTTTTGTGCCAAAAAATATATATATATCATCAATCATTTAGGATCGAAAAACAAATTTCTTCATAACAACCATCAAGATCATTATGTATAACTTTTAAAATCTCATGCATAAAATGGTATTAAAACATTTAATATTTTCATTTCATCATTTTGCATTTTTATTGAACATAATTTTGAATGATTCTTATAGATAACTAAAACTTCTTTAGTTTTAATTTATATGATTAACTTTATCTTAGCATGCTCAAATTTTGTTCATATGTCAAAACCATACATCATGTTTGAAAACCAAAGACAAGGTTAAAAAAAAAATCATCAAGCCTTCCTTTCAAAAGTCATGCATCGTCATTGAAAATAAATATAGAAATCGTCAAAAGACACATTCTTGCTTCTCAAGCACATACATAAGATTAATCTTACTAGGTGTATAAGCATTAGATTTATATCTAACATTTTATTGCATTAACATAACACATGTAATTTTCAAGAAAATTAATCCTAAACTAAATTAAAAATAACTCATGAAAGTATTATGTAATTTCGAAATAAATTAGGGAGATTTCGATTACCTCATTTTTGAAAGTGGTAGGATTTTGATGTAATCCTTTTACAAATCCAATTCCATTTCTATTTGCGATGTGACCCTTGTGTGCAAGGATCATATCTAATCCTTTGCTACCAACCTTAAACTTGTTTAAGGTTTCCTTAAGAAGCAAATTTTCATTTTTTATTGCTTCTAAATGCTCACACTTAGAGCATGGAGGAGTTTGAAGACTATCAAACTTATCTTGTAGGAAAGCATGCTCTTTCTTTAAGATACTTAACTTCTTGCTAACAGTTCTACATTCATCAAATAATTCATGAAAAGCGATAGAGAGTTCTTCAAAAGATAAATCTTCATTAAATAAATCACATACCTCTTCTTCTAAAGCCATTAGCACGTAATGAGCAACTTGCTCGGTGTTGGACTCCTCTTCTTCGGACGCGCTTGAATCATCCCATGTTGCCTTGAGCGCCTTCCTCTTTGATGTCCTCTTTTTGGCTTGAGGACAATCGTTCTTGTAGTGTCCCGGTTTTTTGCATTCATAGCAAATCACTTGGTCCTTCTTTTGTTCAAATTTATTTTTTATATTATTTTTAAGTTTGTTCTTTCTTAAATATTTTTTAAATTTTTGAGTCAAAAGTGCAATATCATTGTCACTGTCCTCATCACTTGATGTTCCTTTCAAGTGGTCTTCTTGTGATTTGAGTGCCATATCCTTCCTGTTCTTTGGAAGGGGGTTCTCGAGCTCGTCATGAGCTTGACATGTCATTTTGTAGGTCATTAGAGACCCAATGAGTTCTTTAAGAGGGAATGCTTTAAGGTCTTTGGCCTCTTGAATGACCGTAACTTTTGGATCCCAACTTTTAGGGAGGGATCTTAAGATTTTAGTTACTAGTTCAAAGTTAGTAAAATCTTTACCAAGAGCTTTGAGTCCATTGATGACATCTGTAAACCGGGTGTACATGTCTCCGATGGACTCACTTGGTTTCATTCGGAAAAGTTCGTAAGAGTGCACAAGGATGTTGATTTTGGACTCTTTCACTCGGCTAGTGCCTTCATGAGTGACCTCAAGAGTTCTCCAAATATCAAAAGCCGAATCACACATTGAAACACGATTAAATTCATTTTTGTCTAATGCACAAAACAAGGCATTCATAGCCTTTGCATTTAAAGCAAAAACCTTCTTCTCCGATTCATTCCATTCGCTCATCGGAAGAGAAGATTTTTGAAATCCATTCTCAACAATAGACCAAAGCTCAAAGTCCATAGAAATGAGGAAGATCCTCATGCGAGTCTTCCAATATGTGTAATCCGACCCATTAAACAAAGGTGGTCGTGCAATAGAGTGGCCCTCTTGCATGCCGGAGTAAGCCATCTCTCTTGGGTATTAAACCAAATATGAGAGATAACCTCGCTCTGATACCACTTGTTAGGATCGGAGCGGCACTAAGAGGGGGGGGGGGTGAATTAGTGCAGCGGATTAAAACTTCGATTTTAACAAAATCTTTCGTACGATAAGAACGGAACTTGAAAAGTTTAACTTGAAAGCGTATTCTTAAAGTTGCACAGCAAGGGTAATAAGGAACTAAAGCAGTAAGAAGATTTGCAGTAATGTAAATGACAATAATAAAATACAAACCAGAGATTACGTCGATTTTTAGAGTGGTTCGGTCAAATGACCTACTCCACTTGCGATGCCCCTCTTCGATGAGGCTCCCACCTTCCACTAGCAAATCTCTTGAAATGGAAGGGTAAACACCCCTCTTACAACCTTTTACAAGCAGCTCAACCTCTTATAAATTTTCAATAAGAAAGGAGGAGAACTCTCTAGCAAATTGAAAACAAGACTTGCTAAGACTTTCTAAGACTTTTCTCTCAATCAAAATGCTTCTCAAAAGTTGTTACCTCATCTGAGATTTGAGGGGTATTTATAGGCCTCAAGAGGATTCAAATTTGGGCTCCAAAATTTGAATTCTCTTAGGGTTCCCGGTGCTGGAGGTGCCACCGCCCAGCCAGGCGGTGCCACCGCCCAGTGCTCGGGTGCTGGACGGTGCAACCGCCCAGCCAAGGAGGTGTCACCGCCCAGCTCTCGGGTGCTGGGCGGTGCCACCGCCTAGGCCAAATCAACTCACTGGTTCAGCTCCAAACTTGGCCCAAACCAGTCCGAACTCGAGCCCAATTAGCCCCTACTTGGGTTATAGGATTAACACCTAATCCTAACACTAATTAACATGATAACTACGAATTTAAAGACACTTTATAAGCTATTACAAAGTCATTAAGTCAAGACTTCTTCCAGCGAGCTTTCGGCGAACTTCCGACGGTCTTCCGATAAACTCTCGGAAACCATTCTGCGGACTCCCGACAAGCTCCTAGACTTCACGATTTGATCTTGGTGAGTTCCAACGAGCTTCTTCGGAAAGCTCCGATCATTCTCGGTGAGCTCCTCGAACTTCCAACGAACCTTCCGGCGAGCTTCCGAAAAACCCTTCGGCAAGCTCCCTACTCATTCTTGGCTAGTTTCGGCAGCATTCCCGACGAACCTTCGGACTTCCATCGAACTCTCGAACTCGCAATGAATCCTTCGTGCTTGACTCCGACACTTTGTTTTGCTTTATGTCTTCGTCGTTATCATAGTTAATCCTGCACACACAAGCAAAAACTCTACTCCGATCTAGACAATTATTATAAAGCGAATTGACATTCTGTTGCCCGGCACGTCATTGGTTGGCGCTTCATCCGATTCTTCGGCGCATCATCCTCTCTTGCGGCTTGTTGCCCAATCGGCGGTTGACCTCCGCAACGCCGATATCCTTGGCACAGTTTCGCTTTCCTTGGCCCGATGCCCAACGTTCGAAGCGTTCAGCCATCCAATATCCTAACGTGATCTCTTCCAGCGCAACGTCAATTCCTCCTGCGTCAACTGTCTAAACCTGATCGAGTAGACCTGCATCACTCAAAATACAGTTAAACATCTAAACACAATCAAATAGTTTCATCATCAAAATCTGAGATTCAACAAATATTATTATATAGTCAATTGCCATAAATTGACAATTCGTTGGAGTAGGTTAGAGTTCCAATTTCAACTACAAAAGTAGACCGACACACAAAATCCTCACTCCATTATATTATAACAATATTCTAAGCTCTTATATTTTAATGATAAATAACTTATATGATAGTTAAATTAAAAATTTTAATTTCAAATCAATAGTTGATAATGAGTTTAAACATTGCTATAAAAAGAAAGTATAAATACCTTATTAGTTACCCATGATAAACTAGAATTAGACCATTAAAATACACTCAACGTGAACATTAAGTGGTTATAATCTTAGATTACGCAAAACTAAAGATTTGTAAATTTTTTATACAAATGTGACATTTTAGATTTTTAATATGTTTGACTTTTCAGTTCACTCCTTTTAACAATACGTTATTGAAATATATCTATTTTAGGATTTGAGTAAAAGAATTGACATAAAATCAAAGATAAATAATTACAAATATTTTCAGTTTATTATCAATATATACAATATTGATAACATCATATTTTGATTTAATTATCATGAGATAATATATGTTAATTGTACAATATTATTCTTCTGATATAAAATAATTTACAAAGGACTCGAACAAGTCAAGTTGACAATCAATAATCTGTATTTTAATATTTTTAACTTGTATGAAGAGGATCATCAACTATATACCTTAACAAGGTGAAAAAGATATTATTAAAATATAAAATTATAATAGTGAGAATTTTCAATCTACATTTAGATTTTTACATATTACAAAAATACTAAATTGACAACATAAAAAATTAAGTTGGGTCTCTTTTTAAATAAGAATTCTATGCGTTAAGAGTTTTACACTATGCTTTATATAATTCATCTCAAGAAGAACATAACATATTAAACTACTTAGGTGTTAATTAGTAATTCATAAAGTAAACTTTAATTCCTTTCTTAGTTACTTAAATGCACTTGTAAGATACGAAATAATTTTTTTAAATTTAAATCTTAATAGTGTTATATAAACTATAAGTATCATGACAAAAGATGATAATATTCTTATAAAATATTTACTTTATGGATATAACAAGCATAGTTTATAAATTGTATGATGTCACAATTCTCTATTCAACTTTTATACATTTCACTTTTTCCATTTTATACATTATTAGATACTATAGAAGTTGCTATATATAATGAAGATTTTAGTTTACATGAAAAGTGTTAAAATAATATAGCCTTATGCATAAAATTCAATTGACTCTAATCTTTATATTACCTCACTCTTATGATGAATAGTTCATCCATCTACACATTACTTCAATAATGCAAAATTTATTTTTTTTATGAATAATGAAATATTTGTCCATCACGTTTCGAAGAAAACTTCTTATTGACCTAACGATCTTCCTTCTTTTAACAACTAATGCAATTTTTTTGTACTAGCATATAAAGAGATTGCTCCTACATCATCTTGAGAATTAGAATAGTTGGCTAAAATCTTATATTAGTAATAATATAGTTTCACATGCTCAAGATATTTGGAATAATATATGATCACGCATTATTCATGTTTCGATGTTTAAACTTATGATTAATAACACCAAGTTCACCTAAATGTGGACCATAAAAATAAGTGGTTTGTGAAAATTTATCAATTTTTTTAATGCCATCAAGTTAGCTTTTTTTTAAAACTAATTATGTTATGTTATTCAACATTTTAGATAATATCATATGATTATTAAAATTTAGATCTTATTTCAAAATATTTTACTAACATGAATTATTTTTATTTTTTAGCCATTGCTATCAAAGAGGTGATAATTGGGGATTAGATCAGATCTTTTGATATTAAATCTTTAATCATACCTCACCTTTGTAATCCAGTACACCTTACATCTCCTTGAGCTAATTTTTTCTAATATCATAAAAAATAAATTTTAATGCATGATGCATTATCATTATCATAATATGTGATGAATAAAAAATGATAAAATAAAAGACACTAATACTATCGATAAAATTGATATGATTAGATGTCAACTTTATAAAAAAATGACCCAAATGAAATTATAAATATCAATTTTACGCAGTTATAGATTGTCCATAATCATGACAAGTATTATTATATCAAAGAATGCTCTCTTTCTATTTCTAGAAATAAAAACATCCAAGTTTATAAGAAAAGAAGTTTTGACATCACTATTGCCACATGAAATCAAGTTAGATCATTATGTTGCAGAAATTTTCCAACAAGATGGATATTATTTTCGATATTATTCAATTATATAGTCTATTATTGTAAATGTGAAATTCTTGTAATAGGATTTAATTTTCAATTTCCACTACAAATGCAAACCAATGTACATAACACTAACTCTATTAAACTACAATTATATTATTAGCTACTAGGTTTTGATAATAAATAACATTGTCACTAGTTAAATGAACAAATTCTCAGTTCAAGTCACTAGCATTTACCAAGTCGAAACATTTCTATAAAAAGTAACTCTCAATACATTAAAAGCTACCTATAATAAAATAATCTTAAAACACTAGAATTTGATCATCTTGAAATTTAAGTGATTGTAATGTCAATGTTGGCAAAAAAATATTTAAGATATTTTAATAAAATATCATATTTGTCTTCTTAGATTTTGATTATGTTTGACTTTTTACTTCACACCTTTATACAATTGATTATTAAAATTCATCTTTGTTATTTAGCATGAGGGAAACAAATTAACATAAAATGAAAGATATTTTTTTACAAATATTTCTAACTTTATCATTTTTGTTTAAAATCATGATAACATAATATTATGACTCAAATTATCATTATATACTTGATGTTTATTGAAATATTTTCTGCTTTTGATATAAAATTATGAACAAACATCTCCAATAAGTCAAATTGACTAGAATTTCATTCACATTTTGAAATTTTGGACTGGTACGAAGAGTATCATCAATTAGGTTCCTAGAGAAAGTTAACTAGATATTATTAAATTTATAATTTCTAAGAGTGAGAATTTTTGCTTCATGTTTAGATTTTAAGAAATTATAAGAAAACTGATCGTCAAAAAAATTAAGTTGGTTCTAGTTTCAAATAAGATTTCTATGTGTGGAGTGTAGAACCATGCCTCGTGTAATTGATCCCAAAAAAGATAATAAATTATTGGACGACTAAGGAATTACTAACTAATTTATAAAAGAGATGCTTATTCGTTTCTCAATTATATTTATGAACTTAAAGGATATGGAATAGATTTTTTTCAACTTACCATACAACAATCTTAGATTGTTATATAAAGTATAAGCTTTATTTTTTTAAAAAAAATTATTTTTATAAAATATTTAATTAATAAATATAACAAGCATAGTGTATAAGGTCATAATTCTTTATTTAATTTATATATATTTGACTTCTAACATGAGATATGTTATTGCATACAAAGAAAGTTACAATATACAATGAATATTTCAGTTTCTAGATGACCTTGGTCAGTTTAAAAAAACTAAAACCTTATGCATAACGTTTAATTGATCCTAACCTTTAAAGTAAGACACTCTTGTGATGAACAATTCATCCATCAAGATATATTACTTTAAAATTATAATTTTTTTTACAAATAATCAAGTGTTGGCCCATCATGTTTCTAAGACAACTTCTCATTAGCTTGATGGTCTTCCTCCTCTTAACGACAATGCAATTTTTCCCGGTAGCATCTGATGAGCTTGCTCCAACATCATCTTCAGCATTAGAAGAGTTGACAAAAATCTTAGGTCAGTAATAATTATTATTTATTTATTTATAGTATTTGAAATAGGGTTTGATCCAGCATTATTGTAGTTTCGTTATTAAAATTAATGATAAATAAAACAAAGTTCTACTAAATATGGACAAATAGAAAATATGTTACATGAAGAGTTATTTTCAATTCTTTTCATGCAAATCTAAAAGCTTGTTTCTTTTACTAATTTTGCTATATTCGACAATAGTTTCTATTGCTTCCTATGCTTGTTAAAATTTAGATCTTGTTTCAAAATATTTTACTAATTGAATTAATTTTGTTCTTTAGTCATTGCTATCAAAGAGGCTATAGCTGGAGATGATATCAAATCCTCTGATATAAAACCTTTTATCATTCCTCCTCTACATAATCCTGTAGTCCCTATACACCTATAGGGTAATTGTCTTTATATCATAAATAATAAACTGTAATGCATTATGCATTGTCATTATTTTACTTCGAGATGAACTAAACATTATTAAAATACATATCTCTCAAATATTATCGATAAAATTGAAATGGTTAAATGTGAGCTTGTAGAAAAGATAACCCAAATGAAATTTCAAATATTAACTTTCATCCGTGAAAGGCATTATTATAACAATCGGTTCTATATTTTCTTGAAAAGATGGATGGATATAACTATTACCACATAAAATATAGTTATGTCATTAAATTACATAATTGTTCCAATATAATGTATTGTTTCTCAATATTATTATATAGTCTATTGCCAAAAATTGATAATTCATTAGAGCGGGTTAGAGTTTCAATTTCCACTACAAAAGTAGATCGACATACAAAATCCTCACTCCATTATATTATAACAATATTCTAAGCTCTTATATTTTAATGATGAATAACTTACATGATAGTTAAATGAAAAAATTTTAATTTCAAGTCACTAGTTGGTAATGAGTTGAAACATTGCTATAAAAAGAAAGTATAAATACCTTATTAGTTACCCATGATAAACTAGCATTGGACCATTAAAATACACTTATCGTGAACATTAAATGGTTATAATCTTAGAGTATGCAAAACTAAAGTTTTGTAAAATTTTTATACAATTGTGACATTTTAGATTTTTCATATGTTTGACTTTTCAGTTCACTTCTTTTAACAATACGTTATTAAAATATATCTTTTTTAAGATTTGAGTAAAATAATTGACAGAAAAGGAAAGATAAATAATTACAAATATTTTCAGTTTATAATCCATCAATACAATATTGATAACAACATATTTTGATTTAATTATAATGAGATAATAGATGTTTATTGTAAAATATTATTCTTCTGATATAAAATAATTAACAAAGGACTCGAATAAGTCAAATTGACAATCAATAATCTGTATTTTAATATTTTTAACTTGTATGAATAGGATTATCAACTATATACCAAAACAAGGCGAACAAGATATTATTAAAATATAAAATTGTAATAGTGAGAATTTTCAATCTACATTTAGATTTTTATATATTACAAAAATACGAAATTGATAACATAAAAAATTAAGTTGGGTCTCTCTTCAAATAAGAATTCTGTGTGTGGAGAGTTTTACACTATGATTTATATAATTAATCTTAAGAAGAGCATAACATATTAAACTACTTAGGTGTTAATTAGTAATTCACAAAGTAAACTTTAATTCCTTTCTTAGTTACTTTTATGCACTTGTAAGATATGAAATAATTTTTTTAAATTTAAATCTTAATAATGTTATATAAACTATAAGTATCATGTCAATAATATTCTTATAAAATATTTACTTTTTGGTTATAACAAGCATAGTTTATAAATTGTATGATGTCACAATTCTCTATTCAACTTTTATACATTTCACTTTTTCCATTTTATACATTATTAGATACTATAGAAGTTGCTATATATAATGAAGATTTCAGTTTACATGAAAAGTGTTAAAATAAAATAGCCTTATGCAAAAAATTCAATTGACTCTAATCTTTATATTTCCTCACTCTTGTGATGAATAGTTCATCCATCTACACATTACTTCAATAATGCAAAATTCATTTTTTTTACAAATAATGAAATTTTAGTCCATCACGTTTCGAAGAAAACTTATTATTGGCCTAACAAACTTCCTTCTTTTAATGACAATGCAATTTTTTTGCACTAGCATATAAAGAGATTGCTCCTACATCATCTTGAGAATTAGAATAGTTTGCTAAAATCTTATATTAGTAATAATATAGTTTCACAAGCTCAAGATATTTGGAATAATATTTTTGTCACGGATTATTAATGTTTCAATGTTAAAACTTATATTTAATAACACCAAGTTCACCTCAATATGGACCATAAAAATAAGTGGTTTGTGAAAATTTATCTATTTTTTTAATGCCATCAAAATAGCTTTTTTTTTAAACTAATTATTTTATGTTATTCAACATTTTAGATAATATCATATGACTATTAAAATTTCGATCTAATTTCAATATATTATACTAAATTAATTATTTTTATTTTTTATCCATTGCTATCAAAGAGGCGATAATTGGGGATGGGATCAGATCTATTGATATTAAACCTTTAATCATCTCTCCCCTTTATAATCCAGTACACCTTACATCTCCTTTAGCTAATTTTTTCTAATATCATAAAAAAGATATTTTAATGCATTATGCATTATCATTATCATAATATGTGATGAATAAAAATGATAAAATAAAAGACTTTAATACTATCTATAAAATTGAAATTATTAGATGTCAACTTTAGAAAAAAAATGACCGAAATAAAATTATATATATCAATTTTGAGCAGTTATAGATTGTCCATAATCATGACAAGTATTATTATTTCAAAGAATGCTCTCTTACTATTTCTAAAAATAAAAACATTCAAGTTTATAAGAAAAGAAGTTTTGACATCACTATTGCCACATGAAATCAAGTTAGATCATTATGTTGCAGAAATTTTCCAACAAGATGGATATTATTTTCGATATTATTCAATTATATAGTTTATTATTGTGAATGTGCAATTCTTGTAATAGGGGTTAATTTTCAATTTCCACTACAAATGCAAACCAATGTATATAACACTAACTCTATTAAAGTACAATTATATTATTAGCTACTAGGTTTTGATAATGAATAACATAGTCACTAGTTAAATGAACAAATTCTCAGTTAAAGTCAATAGCATTTACCAAGTCGAAACATTTCTATAAAAAGAAACTCTCAATACATTAAAAGTTACCTATAATAAAATAATCTTAGAACATTAGAATTTGCTCATCATGAAATTTAAGTGATTATAATGTCAGTGTTGGCAAAAAAATATTTAAGATATTTTTAGAAAATATCAAAATTTTCATCTTAGATTTTGATTATGTTTGACTTTTTACTTCAAACCTTTATACAATTGATTATTAAAATTCATCTTTGTTATTTAGCATGAGGGAAACAAATTAACACAAAATTAAAGATATTTTTTTACAAATATTTCTAACTTTGTCATGCTTGTTTAAAATCATGATAACATCATATTATGACTCAAATTATCATTATATACTTAATATTTATTTAAATATTTTCTGCTTTTGATATTAAATTATATACAACATCTCCAATAAGTCAAATTGACATTAATTTCATTCACATTTGGAAATTTTGACCGGTACGAAGAGGATCATCAACTAGGTTCCTTGAGAAGGTTAGCTAGATATTATTCAAATTATAATTTCTAAGAGTGAGAATTTTAGCATCATGTTTAGATTTTAAGAAATTACAAGAAAGCTGATCATCAAAAAAATTAAGTTGGTTCTATTTTCAAATAAGATTTCTATGTGTGGAGTGCAGAACCATGCCTCGTATAATTGATCCCAAAAAAGATCATAAAATATTGGATGACCTCAAGATTACTAACCAATTTATAAAAGAGATGCTTATTCCTCTCTCAATTATATTTATGAACTTAAAGGATATGGAATAGATTTTTTTCAACTTACCATACAACAATCTTAGATTGTTACATAAAGTATAAGCTTTATGTTTAAAAAAAATATTATTTCTATAAAATATTTAATTAATAAATATAACAAGCATAGTGTATAAGGTCATAATTTTTATTTAATTTATATACATTTAATTTCTAACACGAGTTATGTTATTGCATACAAATAAAGTTACAATATACAATGAAGATTTCAGTTTCTAGACGACCTTGGTCAGTTTAAAAAAACAAAAACCTTATGCATAACGTTTAATTGATCCTAATCTTTAAAGCAACACACTCTTGTGATGAACAATTCATCAATCAAGATATATTACTTTAAAATTAGAAATTCTTTTTACAAATAATCAAGTGTTGGCCCATAATGTTTCTAAGACAACTTCACATTAGCCTGATGGTCTTCCTCCTCTTAACGACATTGCAATTTTTCCTGGTAGAATCTGATAAGCTTGCTCCAACATCATCTTCAGCATTAGAAGAGTTGACAAAAATCTTAGGTCAGTAATAATTATTATTTATTTGTTTATAGTATTTGAAATAGGGTTTGATCCAGCATTATTGTAGTGTTGTTATAAAAACTAAAGATAAATAAAATAAAGTTCTACTAAATATGGACCAAATAGGAAATATGTTACATGAAGAGTTATTTTCAATTCTTTTCATGCAAATCTAAAAGCTTGTTTCTTTTACTAATTTTGCTATATTCGACAATAGTTTATATTTCTTCCTATGCTTATTAAAATTTAGATCTTGTTTCAAAATATTTTACTAATTGAATTAATTTTGTTCTTTAGCCATTGCTATCAACGAGGCTATAGCTGGAGATGACATCAAATCATTCGATATAAAACCTTTTATCATTCCTCCTCTACATAATCCTGTAGTCCCTATACACCTATAGGGTCATTGTCTTTATACCATAAATAATAAACTGTAATGCATTATGCGTTGTCATTATTTTACTTCGAGATGAACTAAACATTATTAAAATACATATCTCACAAATATTATCGATAAAATTAAAATTGTTAAATGTGAGCTTGTAGAAAAGATAACTCAAATGAAATTTCAAATATTAACTTTCATCCGTGAAAAGCATTATTATAACAATCGGTTCTATGTTTTCTTGAAAAGATAGTTGGATATAACTATTACCACATAAAATATAGTTATGTCATTATATTACATAATTGTTCCAATATAATGTATTATTTCTCAATATTATTATATAGTCTATTGTCATAAATTGACAATTCGTGAGAGCGGGTTAGAGTTCAAATTTTCACTACAAAATTAGACCGACACACAAAATCCTCACTCCATTATATTATAACAATATTCTAAGCTCTTATATTTTAGTGATTAATAACTTAAATAATAGTTAAATGAAAAAATTTTAATTTCAAGTCACTAGTTGGTAATGAGTTGAAACATTGCTATAAAAAGAAAGTATAAATACCTTATTAGTTACCCATGATAAACTAGCATTGGACCAATAAAAGTCACTCATTGTGAACATTAAGTGGTTATAATCTTAGAGCACGCAAAACTAAAGTTTTGTAAAATTTTTATACAATTGTGTCATTTTAGATTTTCAATATGTTTGACTTTTCAGTTCACTCCTTTTAACAATACGTTATTAAAATATATATTTTTTAGGATTTGAGTAAAAGAATTGACATAAAAGCAAAGATAAATAATTACAAATATTTTCAGTTTATTATCCATAAATACAATATTGATAACATCATATTTTGATTTAATTATCATGTGATAATAGATGTTTATTGTAAAATATTATTCTTCTCATATAAAATAATTAACAAAGGACTCGAACAAGTCAAGTTGACAATCAATACATCTGTATTTTAATATTTTTAACTTGTATGAGGAGGATCATCAACTATATACCTCAACAAGGTGAACAAGATATTATTAAAATATAAAATTGTAATAGTGAGAATTTTCAATCTACTTTTAGATTTTTAAATATTACAAAAATACGAAATTGACAACATAAAAAATTAAGTTGGGTCTCTCTTCAAATAAGAATTCTATGCGTGGAGAGTTTTACACTATGATTTATATAATTAATCTTAAGAAGAGCATAACATATTAAACTACTTAGGTGTTAATTAGTAATTCACAAAGTAAACTTTAATTCCTTTCTTAGTTACTTTTATGCACTTGTAAGATATGAAATAATTTTTTTAAATTTAAATCTTAATAGTGTTATATAAACTATAAGTATCATGTCAATAATATTCTTATAAAATATTTAATTTTTGGATATAACAAGCATAGTTTATAAATTGTATGATGTCACAATTATCTATTCAACTTTTATACATTTCACTTTTTCCATTTTATACATTATTAGATACTATAGAAGTTGCTATATATAATGAAGATTTCAGTTTACATGAAAAGTGTTAAAATAATATAGCCTTATGCATAAAATTCAATTGACTCTAATCTTTATTTTACCTCACTCTTGTGATGAATAGTTCATCCATCTACACATTACTTCAATAATGCAAAATTCATTTTTTTTACGAATAATGAAATTTTAGTCCATCACGTTTCGAAGAAAACTTCTTATTGGCCTAACGAACTTCCTTCTTTTAACGACAATGCAATTTTTTTGCACTAGCATATAAAGAGATTGCTCCTACATCATCTTGAGAATTAGAATAGTTGGCTAAAATCTTATATTAGTAATAATATAGTTTCACATGCTCAAGATATTTGGAATAATATTTTTGTCACGCATTATTAATGTTTCAATGTTAAAACTTATATTTAATAACACCAAGTTCACCTCAATATGGACCATAAAAATAAGTGGTTTGTGAAAATTTATCTATTTTTTTATTGCCATCAAGATAGCTTTTTTTAAAAACTAATTATGTTATGTTATTCAACATTTTAGATAATATCATATGATTATTAAAATTTAGATCTACTTTCAAAATATTTTACTAAATGAATTATTTTTATTTTTTAGCCATTGCTATCAAAGAGGCAATAATTGGTGATGAGATCAGATCTATTAATATTAAACCTTTAATCATACCTCCCCTTTATAATCCAATACACCTTACATCTCCTTGAGCTATTTTTTTCTAATATCATAAAAAAATAAATTTTAATGCATTATGCATTATCATTATCATAACATGTGATGAATAAAAAATGATAAAATAAAAGTCTCTAATACTATCGATAAAATTGATTTGATTAGATGTCAACTTTAGAAAAAAATGACCCAAATGAAATTATAAATATCAATTTTGAGCAATTATAGATTGTCCATAATCATGACAAGCATTATTATATCAAAGAATGCTCTCTCTCTATTTCTAGAAATAAAAATATCCAAGTTTATAAGGAAAGAAGTTTTGACATCACTATTCCTACATGAAATTGTTGAATCTCGGATTTTGATGATAAAATCAATTGATGGGTTAATTGATCTAATCCATATTATTGAGTTAAGTGTGCAGGATTAACTACGATAACCAGAAAACACAAAGCATGAATACCAGAGTCAAGTTCGATGGAAGTTTAAGAGTCCGAAGAATCGTTGGAGATGCTGTCGGAACCAACCGAGAAGAAATCGGGAACCTGTCGGAATTTTCGGAAGTTCACCGAAGAGATCGTCGGAGGTTCACAGAGATCATCGAGAAGGCTCGGCTACTCGTTAAAGTCATCACAAGTTCGGGAGCTTGCTGGGAGTCCGTCGGAAAGCTCGCCGGAACAAGACTCGACGTTCGCAGTTGAAAACTTGCTTAGGATGTTTTTTTTGTTATGTAGTTCACTTGTAATTAGGATTAGGATTAAGAGATAATCCTATATCTTGGTTAGGGACCAATTGGGCCCAAAATTAGACTTAGTTTGGGCTAAATTTGAAGCCCAACAAGTGAACCGAAGGGTGGCATCGCCAGATTGGGCGGTGGCACCGCTAGATTGGGCGGTTGCACCGCCCAGCACTCGAGAGCTGGGCTGTGGCACCGCCTGGGCTAGGCGGTCGTACCGCCCAGCACCCGAGAGCTGGGCGGTCGCACCGCTTGGCTGGGCGGTGACACCGCCCAGCATTGTCAGTGTCAGACACTAACAGGCAGTGGCACCGCCAGCATCGGGAACCCAAAGAGAATTCAAATTTTGGAGCCCAAATTTGAATCCTCTTGAGGCCTATAAATACCCCTCAAATCTCAACCGAGATAACAACTTTTTGAGAAGCAATTGATTGAGAGAAAGGTCTTAGAAAAGTCTTTGCTAGTCATGTTTTCAATTTGCTAGTGTTCACCTCCTTCTTTCTTGCTGAAAATTTGTAAGAGAGTGAACCGCTTGTAAAAAGTTGTAAGAGGGGTTTTTACCCTTCCCCTTCAAGAGATTTGCTAGTGGAAGGTGGGAGCCTTATCGAAGAGGGGCCTCACAAGTGGATGTAGGTCATTTGACCGAACCATTGTAAAATCAGTGTGATCTCTGGTTTGCATTTACTTATTGTCATTTATATTACTGCAAACCATTTACACTTTAGTGCTCTACTTCTTTGTCTCCATCTTACTTATCCCTTCAAGTTAAAATGCAATCGAAAAGGTTTCAAACGAAAACGTTGCTTTTATCGTACGAAGTTTCCGAAAGTGTTTAAATAGTCAAAAGTTTATCGCACTTTACCGCTGCACTAATTCACCCCCCCTCTTAGTGCCGCTCCAATCCTAACAGAAATCAAGTTAGATCATTATGTTGCAGAAATTTTCCAACAAGATGGATATTATTTTCGATATTATTCAATTTTATAGTTTATTATTGTGAATGTGTAATTCTTGTAATAGGGGTTAATTTTCAATTTCCACTACAAATGTAAACCAATGTACATAACACTAAATATATTAAAGTACAATTATATTATTAGCTATTTGGTTTTGATAATGAATAACATAGTCACTAGTTAAATGAACAAATTCTCAGTTCAAGTCACTAGCATTTACCAAGTCGAAACATTTATATAAAAAGAAACTCTTAATACATTAAAAGTTACCTATAATAAAATAATCTTAGAACATTAGAATTTGCTAATTTTGAAATTTAAGTGATTGTAATGTCAATGTTGGCAAAATAAATATTTAAGATATTTTAATAAAATATCAAATTTGTCTTCTTAGATTTTGATTATGTTTGACTTTTTACTTCACACCTTTATACAATTGATTATTAAAATTCATCTATGTTATTTAGTATGAGGGAAACAAATTAACACAAAATGAAAGATATTTTTTTACAAATATTTCTAACTTTGTCATGCTTGTTTAAAATCATGATAACATCACATTATGACTCAAATTATCATTATATACTTGATGTTTATTGAAATATTTTCTGCTTTTGATATAAAATTATGAACAAACATCTCAAATAAGACAAATTGACAATAATTTCATTCACATTTTGAAATTTTTGATTGGTACGAAGAGGATCATCAACTAGGTTCCTAAAGAAGGTTAACTAGATATTATTCAAATTATAATTTCTAAGAGTGAGAATTTTTGCATCATGTTTAGATTTTAAGAAATTAAAAGAAAGCTGATCGTCAAAAAAATTAAGTTGGTTCTATTTTCAAATAAGATTTCTATGTGTGGAGTGTAGAACCATGCCTCATGGAATTGATCCCAAAAAAGATAATAAAGTATTGGATGACTAAAGGATTACTAACCAATTTATAAAAGAGATGCTTATTCCTCTCTCAATTATATTTATGAACTTGAAGGATATGGAATAGATTTTTTTCAACTTACCATACAACAATCTTAGATTGTTACATAATGTATAAGCTTTATATTTTAAAATATATTATTTCTATAAATATTTAAATAATAAATATAACAAGCATAGTGTATAAGGTCACAATTTTTATTTAATTTATATATATTTCACTTCTACCATGAGATATATTATTGCATACAAAGAAAATTACAATATACAATGAAGATTTCAGTTTCTAGACGACCTTGGTCGGTTTAAAAAAACTAAAACCTTAAGCTTAACATTTAATTGATCCTAATCTTTAAAGCAACACACTTTTGTGATGAACAATTCATCTATTAAGATATATTACTTTAAAATTATAATTTTTTTTTTTACAAATAATCAAGTGTTGGCCCATCATGTTTTTAAGACAACTTCTCATTAGCCTAATGGTCTTCCTCCTCTTAACAACAATGTCATTTTTCCTAGTAGCGTCTGATGAGCTTGCTCAAACATCATCTTCAGCATTAGAAGAGTTGACAAAAATCTTAGGTCAGTAATAATTATTATTTATTTGTTTATAGTATTTGAAATAGGGTTTGATCCAGCATTATTGTAGTGTTGTTATTAAAACTAAAGATAAATAAAATAAAGTTCTACTAAATATGGACCAAATAGGAAATATGTTACATGAAGAGTTATTTTCAATTCTTTTCATGCAAATCTAAAAGCTTGTTTCTTTTACTAATTTTGCTATATTCGACAATAGTTTCTATTTCTTCCTATGCTTGTTAAAATTTAGATCTTGTTTCAAAATATTTTACTAATTAAATTAATTTTGTTCTTTAGCCATTGCTATCAAAGAGGCTATAGCTGGAGATGACATCAAATCATTCGATATAAAACCTTTTATCATTCCTCCTCTACATAATCCTGTAGTCCCTATACACCTATAGGGTCATTGTCTTTATATCATAAATAATAAACTGTAATGCATTATGCATTGTCATTATTTTAGTTTGAGATGAACTAAACATTATTAAAATACATATCTCTCAAATATTAACGATAAAATTAAAATTGTTAAATGTGAGCTTGTAGAAAAGATAACCTAAATGAAATTTCAAATATTAACTTTCATCCTTGAAAAGCATTATTATAACAATCGATTCTATGTTTTCTTGAAAAGATGGTTGGATATAACTACTACCACATAAAATATAGTTATGTCATTATATTACATAATTGTTCCAATATAATGTATTGTTTCTCAATATTATTATATATTCTATTGCCAAAAATTGATAATTCGTGAGAGCGGGTTAGAGTTCCAATTTCCACTACAAACGTAGACCGACACACAAAATCCTCACTCTTTGATTTTAAAATAATATTCTAAACTATTATATTTTAATGATGAATAACTTAAATTATAGTTAAATTAAAAATTTTAATTTCAAATCACTAGTTGGTAATGAGTTGAAACATTGCTATAAAAAGAAAGTATAAATACCTTATTAGTTACCCATGATAAACTAGCATTGGACCATTAAAATAAGTTGGGTCTCTTTTCAAATAAGAATTCTATGCGTGGAGAGTTTTACATTATGCTTTATATAATTCATTTCAAGAAGAGTATAACATATTAAACTACTTAGGTGTTAATTTGTAATTCACAAAGTAAACTTTAATTCCTTTTTTAGTTACTTTTATGCACTTGTAAGATATAAAATAATTTTTTTAAATTTAAATCTTAATAGTGTTATATAAACTATAAGTATCATGTCAAAAGATGATAATATTCTTATAAAATATTTACTTTATGGATATAACAAGCATAGTTTATAAATTGTATGATGTCACAATTCTCTATTTACCTTTTATACATTTCACTTTTTCCATTTTATATATTATTAGATACTATAGAAGTTGCTATATATAATGAAGATTTCAATTTACATGAAAAGTGTTAAAATAATATAGCCTTATGCATAAAATTCAATTGACTCTAATCTTTATATTACCTCACTCTTGTGATGAATAGTTCATCCATCTAAACATTAATTCAATAATACAAAATTTATTTTTTTTACGAATAATGAAATGTTAGTCCATCACGTTTCAAAGAAAACTTCTTATTGGCCTAATGATCTTCCTACTTTTAACAAAAATGTAATTTTTTTGCAATAGCATATAAAGAGATTGCTCCTACATCATCTTGAGAATTAGAATAATTGGCTAAAATCTTATATTAGTAATAATATAGTTTCACATGCTCAAGATATTTGGAATAATATATGATCACGCATTATTCATGTTTCGATGTTAAAACTTATAATTAATAACACCAAGTTCACCTCAATGTGGACCATAAAAATAAGTGGTTTGTGAAAATTTATCTATTTTTTTAATCTCGTCAAGATAGCATTTTTTTAAAACTAATTATGTTATGTTATTCAACATTTTAGATAATATCATATGATTAATAAAATTTAGATCTTCTTTCAAAATATTTTACTAACATGAATTATTTTTATTTTTTAGCCATTGCTATCAAAGAGGCGATAATTGGGGATGAGATCAGATCTATTGATATTAAATCTTTAATCATACCTCCCCTTTATAATCCAGTACACCTTACATCTCCTTGAGCCAACTTTTTCTAATATCATAAAAAATAAATTTTAATGCATTATGCATTATTATTATCATAATATGTGATGAATAAAAAATGATAAAATTAAAGACTCTAATACTATCGATAAAAATGATATGATTAGATGTCAATTTTAGAAAAAAATGACCCAAATGAAATTATAAATATCAATTTTGAGTAGTTATAAATTGTCCATAGTCATGACAAGTATTATTATATCAAAGAATGCTCTCTTTCTATTTCTAGAAATAAAAACATCCAAGTTTATAAGAAAAGAAGTTTTGACATCACTATTGCCACATGAAATCAAGTTAGATCATTATGTTACAGAAATTTTCCAACAAGATGGATATTATTTTTGATATTATTCAATTATATAGTTTATTATTGAGAATGTGCAATTCTTGTAATAGGGGTTAATTTTAAATTTCCACTACAAATGCAAACCAATGTACATAACACTAACTCTATTAAACTACAATTATATTATTAGCTACTAGGTTTTGATAATGAATAACATATTCACTAGTTAAATGAACAAATTCTCAGTTCAAGTCAATAGCATTTACCAAGTCGAAACATTTCTATAAAAAGAAACTCTCAATACATTAAAAGTTACCTATAATAAAATAATCTTAGAACATAAGAATTTGCTCATCTTGAAATTTAAGTGATTGTAATGTCAATGTTGGCAAAAAAATATTTAAGATATTTTAATAAAATATCAAATTTGTCTTCTTAGATTTTGATTATGTTTGACTTTTTACTTCACACCTTTATACAATTGATTATTAAAATTCATCTTTGTTATTTAGCATGAGGTAAACAAATTAACACAAAATTAAAGATCTTTTTTTACAAATATTTCTAACTTTGTCATGCTTGTTTAAAATAATGATAACATCATATTTTGACTCAAATTATCATTATATACTTGATGTTTATTGAAATATTTTTCTACTTTTGATATAAAATTATAAACAAACATCTCCCATAAGTCAAATTGACAATAATTCCATTCACATTTTGAAATTTTTGACTGGTACAAAAAGGATCATCAACTAGGTTCCTAGAGAAGGTTAACTAGATATTATTCAAATTATAATTTCTAAGAGTGAGAATTTTTGCAAAATGTTTAGATTTTAAGAAATCACAAGAAAGCTGATTGTCAAAAAAATTAAGTTGGTTCTATTTTCAAATAAGATTTCTATGTGTAGAGTATAGAACCATACCTCGTGTAATTGATCCCAAAAAAGATCATAAAGTATTGCATGACTAAAGCATTACTAACCAATTTATAAAAGAGATGCTTATTCCTCTCTAAATTATATTTTTGAACTTAAAGGATATGGAATAGATTTTTTTCAACTTACAATACAACAATCTTAGATTCTTACATAAAGTATAAGCTTTATGTTTCAAAAAAATATTATTTCTCTAAAATATTTAATTAATAAATATAACAAGTATACTCTTGTGATGAAAAATTCATCCTTCAAGATATTTTACTTTATAATTATAAATTTTTTTTACAAATAATCATGTGTTGGCCCATCACGTTTCTAAGACAACTTCTCATTAGCCTGATGGTCTTCCTCATTTTAACGACAATGCAATTTTTCCCGGTAGCGTCTGATGAGCTTGCTCCAACATCATCTTCAGCATTAAAAGAGTTAACAAAAACCTTAGGTTAGTAATAATTATTATATATTTGTTTATAGTATTTGAAATAGGGTTTGATCTAGCATTATTGTAGTTTCGTTATTAAAACTAATGATAAATAAAACAAAGTTCTACTAAATATAGACCAAATAGGAAATATGTTACATGAAGAGTTATTTTCAATTCTTTTCATGCAAATCTAAAACTTGTTTCTTTTACTAATTTTGCTATATTCAACAATAGTTTCTATTGCTTCCTCTGCGTGTTAAAATTTAGATCTTGTTTCAAAATATTTTACTAATTGAATTAATTTTGTTCTTTAGCCATTGCTATCAAAGAGGCTATAGTTGGAGATGACATCAAATCATTCGATATAAAACCTTTTATCATTCCTCCTCTACATAATCCTGTAGTCCCTATACACCTATAGGGTCATTGTCTTTATATCATAAATAATAAACTGTAATGCATTATGCGTTGTCATTATTTTACTTCGAGATGAACTAAACATTATTAAAATACATATCTGTCAAATATTATCGATAAAATTAAATTTGTTAAATGTGAGCTTGTAGAAAAGATAACCCAAATGAAAAGCATTATTATAACAATCAGTTCTATGTTTTCTTGAAAAGATGGTTGTATATAACTATTACCGCAAAATATAGTTATGTCATTATATTACATAATTATTCCAATATAATGTATTGTTTCTCAATATTATTATATAGTTTATTACCATAAATTGACAATTCGTGAGAGCGGGTTAGAGTTCCAATTTCCACAACAAAAGTAGATCGACACAAAAATGAATAAATTATATGATAGTTAAATGAAAAAATTTTAATTTCAAGTCACTAGTTGGTAATGAGTTGAAACATTGCTATAAAAAGAAAGTATAAATACCTTATTCGTTACCCATGATAAACTAGCATTAGACCATTAAAATACACTAATCGTGAACATTAAGTGGTTATAATCTTAGAGTACGCAAAACTAAAATTTTGTAAAATTTTTATACAATTGTGACATTTTAGATTTTTAATATGTTTGACTTTTCAGTCCACTCCTTTTAACAATACGTTATTAAAATATATGTTTTTTAGGATTTGAGTAAAAGAATTGACATAAAAGCAAAGATAAATAATTACAAATATTTTCAGTTTATTATCCATAAATATAATATTGATAACATCATATTTTGATTTAATTATCATGAGATAATAGATGTTTATTGTAAAATATTATTCTTCTGATATAAAATAATTAACAAAGGACTCGAACAAGTCAAGTTGACAATCAATACATCTATATTTTAATATTTTTAACTTGTATGAGGAGGATCATCAACTATATACCTCAACAAGGTGAACAAGATATTATTAAAATATAAAATTTTAATAGTGAGAATTTTCAATCTATATTTAGATTTTTACATATTACAAAAATATTAAATTGACAACATAAAAAATTAAGTTGGATCTCTTTTCAAATAAGAATTCTATGCGTGGAGAGTTTTACACTATGCTTTATATAATTCATCTAAAGAAGAACATAACATATTAAACTACTTAGGTGTTAATTAGTAATTTACAAAGTAAACTTTAATTCCTTTCTTAGTTACTTTTATGCACTTGTAAGATATGAAATAATTTTTTTAAATTTAAATCTTAATAGTGTTATATAAACTATAAGTATCATGTCAAAAGATGATAATATTCTTATAAAATATTTACTTTTTGGATATAACAAGCATAGTTTATAAATTGTATGATGTCACAATTCTTTATTCAACTTTTATACATTTTACTTTTTCCATTTTATACATTATTAGATACTATAGAAGTTGCTATATATAATGAAGATTTTAGTTTACATGAAAAGTGTTAAAATAATATAGCCTTATGCATAAAATTCAATTGACTCTAATTTTTATATTACCTCACTCTTGTGATGAATAGTTCATCCATCTACACATTACTTCAATAATGCAAAATTTATTTTTTTTACGAATAATGAAATGTTAGTCCATCACGTTTCGAAGAAAACTTCTTATTAGCCTAACGATCTTCCTTTTTTTAATGACTATGCAATTTTTTGCACTAGCATATAAAGATATTGCTCCTACATCATCTTGAGAATTAGAATAGTTGGCTAAAATCTTATATTAGTAATAATATAGTTTCACATGCTCAAGATATTTGGAATAATATATGATCACGCATTATTCATATTTCGATGTTAAAACTTTTGATTAATAACACCAAGTTCACCTCAATGTGGACCATAAAAATAAGTGGTTTGTGAAAATTTATCTATTTTTTCCGTGTGAATGAGCTTGATTGTATATATTTTCCAAAATTTTTCATCATTTTTTCGGTTTTCATGGATTTGACTTCTTTCTTTTCGATTTTGAATGACATCTTAAACCCTTCTTATTATTGTAAACCTTTATGCTATCTTGACATGCGTTTGCATTATCTTAGTGTATGATGTTGGATGTTTCTTTTCAAAATTGTGTTAACATTTTGATGGCACCTTCATGTTATTTTAGATGATTTGATGTCTTCCTTGAATGATCGATCTTAATGCCAAGTTGAAGCTTTGTCAATTTTGACATCTCCTTTCCAAGCTTTTTTTCTTATGAGATGATTTTATGAATGGCTTCAATTATCACGAGTTTTATGCTTAAAAACTCATTTTCTTTTTGTTGATGACAAAGGCGGAGAAGAATATGCAAAAGATTGATGACTTATGCAAATATGAAATTAGCATGACTTATATGAATCGTATTGCAATAGCTTATATGTTGTATAATGCAATGAAAAATATCTTCTATGTGTTATTTGCCTTAAAAGTATCGCAAAACTTTTTGAGTATATCGCATATGAAAGTTTTTAGATTGGTTGTCGTATTATGTTTATCATATTTAATATAAATGATAAGCAATCATCTCATGATCATATGAAATCATGCCTTGCATTTATATCATGAGATCCATATTGAAATTTCAAATTATTATTATTATTTCTTATCGAAATGATAATTATCTTTTATCATTCGGCTTAAAAATAATTTCCATGCCTTGAAATTATGAGAAATACGAAGTTTCATATTTGCTTATGCTTATTAAGAATAACAATAAGTTCAACAGATAAAACTTATCGTTTTAGGCTTGAATTCAAAGAGATTAAATTCAAGTGTTTTTATCTTATCATAATATGGCATATAGATAGGGGGAGTTATGATTAACTCCATCATCAATTGATTGTCATCATCAAAAATGGGGAGATTATTGAATCTCAGATTTTGATGATGAAGTCAATTGATGAGTTAATTGATCTAATCCATATTATTGAGTTAAGTATACAGGATTAACTACGATAGCTTGAAGATATAAAACAAGTTTACAGGAGTCAAGTTCGATGGGTGTTCGAGAGTCCACCGAAAGTCCGTAGAATCGTCGGAAGTGTTATTGGAACCAATCGAGAAAGAATCAGGGACTTGCCGAAGTTTTCAGAAGTCCGTCGGAAAGATCGTTGAAGGTTCACGGAGATCACTGAGAAGGTTCAGATATTTGCCAAAGACTCATTGAACTCGTCATAAGACCAGGAGCCTACTGGGAGTCCGCCGGAAGAAATCCGAGGGTGTATCGGAAGTTTGAAGCTTTTTCTCAATTTCTAACTTCTCAAAAATGTGTATTCTCTGTTGAGAATTGAGGGGTATTTATAGGCCCCAAGAGGATTCAAATTTGGGCTCCAAATTTGAATTACTTTTGGGTTTCGCAGTGCTGGCAGTGCCACCGCCTGTCAGTGTCTGACACTGACAGTGTATGGCGGTGCCATTGTCCAGTCTGGCAGTGTACTGGCGATGCCACCGTCGGACCTCTCGAGTTATAGGTGGTGCCACCGCCTAGTCCGGTGGTGCCACCGCCCAGTCCGGTGGTGCCACCGCCTGGACTATTCCAGCTCACTGGTTGGGCTCCAAACTTAGCCCAAACTAGTCCAAACTCAAGCCCAATTGGCCCCTAACCGGGTTATAGGATTAACCCTTAATCCTAACCCAAATTATATGCAAACTACGAAATTAATACATAGCCCTAGCCAAATTTTTAACCGGCAATGTCGAGTTTCCTTCCGTCGAGCAAAGTCTTGATTTCAATAGTTTAAGTGTTCACCTCCCTCTTTTTCTTTGAAAAATCTATAAGAGTGTGAACCACTTGTAAAAAGGTTGTAAGAGAGGTATTTGGTCCTTCCCTTTCAAAGTGATTTGCTAGTGAAAGTTGGGAGCCTCATCGAAGAAGGCTTCGCAAGTGGATGTAAGTCATTTAACCGAACAACTTTACATTGTGGTGTTCCTTAAATGTGTGTGCTTAATTTTCTGAACCACTTATTTTCTTAACAGCAAACTGTTCGGTTTTCTTCTCCTTACTCTTGATTTCCTTTACTCGAGCTAGTTTAGCTAAGTCATCCTTCATCGAATTGAAATCTCTACACATTTACGAAATCGATTTCAAACTTATGAGTTTTAATCTGCTTCACTAATTCACCCCCCACCCCCTTAGTGCCACTCCGATCCTAACACCGACAAGCTTCTCTGGCAAGCTTCGAGACTTCTCGGTTGGTTCCTCCAGAACTTCTGACGAACGTTCGGACTTCCGACGAACTCTCGAACTCCCAACGTGATCTCGATCTTGACTCCAGGACTTCATTTTGCTTCATGCCATGCTATCGTAGTTAATCCTGCACATGTAAAAACATACTTCGATCTAGACAATTAATACTAAGCATTAATCAAGTTGTCCGGCATGTCATTGGTCCCTCGATGCTTTGTCTGATTCTTCAGCGCATCATCCTCTCCTGCGGCCTATTGCCCAATCGGCCAGTTGACTCCGCAACTCCGATATCCTTGGCACAATATCCACTCTTCTTGGCCTGTTGCCTGAATCTATAGCCCGAAGCCTTCTATCGATACGTCGACCGATCCTCCAGCCCGACGTCCAATCTTCTGACATGTTTTCCCCTGGTATAACATGATTTTTTCTACTTTAATTGTCTCATTCTGATCGAAGCATCCTGTGTAACTCAAAATGCAGATTAAAACATAAACACTTATTGATTGGTATCATCATCAAAATATGAGATTCAACAATCTCCCCCTTTTTGATGATGACAACCAATTGACGACGGAGTTAACCTTAACTCCGGGAGTTTAAACGAACTCCCCCTATCAATATGGCTTATTTATAGAATCTCTAGGATTCAAAAATCCAAGCAAACATGTCATGATCAAATCATGTATATCATCAACATACTTCTCCCCTTTTGTCATCAACAAAAAGGAGAAGTACCACTATCAAGCGTTTGGATATATAAGTTTAACTCATTGCATGAAAAACATAATATCAAGTTTTATCATCATGCAATTTGAAGCTAGCAAAAATTAAAGATGTGCAAGTTTAGCATGTTTGTTTTTCTTGAGATAGCAACCGTTTGCTTCTCTTTAGATTACAAGCTAGTAATTTTTATGATATATAAGTTTTACAACATACAAGCTTGCAAAAATTTCGAAAGCAAATGCAAGATAGCTTTCTTGTGTAAGCTAACGATTCTTGCTTCCTATTGCAAAGTGCAAGTTGTAAGTTTTGCTTCTTGAGATAGGCAAGATAGCACTTTTATAATTTTTATTTCTTAAGATAGGCAAGCTAATAATCTTCAAGATATCAAGCTCTTTCTTCTCTTTTGAGAAGTGTCATTTTTGCTTCCTTTGCAAAGTGCAAACTAGCAAAATTTTGCTTCATTCTTGAATTGTGCAAGCTAGCATCTTTCTCTTTTAGATGTGGTCATTAGCAACTCTTTCTCCCCCTTTGTCATTGGTAAAAAGAAGGGAAGACCCTTTACATTAATTTTCAAATTATGACGAGGGTAAATATCAATCTTATTTATGCATCATTATATTTTCAAATTAAAATATACATATTTTTAAAACCTTACATTTTATTTTTCATGCACGATATCGAAAAATAAATCAATCAACATTATGAGTATATCATACATGATACTAAAACATTAAAATTTTTAAGCATTTATCAACATGTTGATCATGATACCAAACATTAATCAATTAAAGTAGTCATGATACACATCATATGCATCACATACATCATAATAAAAAAAAATAAGTATTGCATATATCATTCCATCACATGGACAATATCAAGAAGAGTCATAGAATGAAGAGTCTTGATTCATAGAAAAATATCATGTATCAAATATCAAGAAATCAAGATGATGATGAGATGAAGACATTCCTATAGTAAAAAGATGTCACGTAAATGATCTCGATTTATGTATAATATCACTCAATTATAATTTCGAAAAAAAATCATGATTCATTTCGATAAATTTCAACAAGAAGATACAAGAACACATGGTAGGAGATCATGATTTATAAATAATTTTAAGTTATAAATCATGAGAAATCAAGTTCATGATTTCGATAAAACTCATTAAATTCAAATCATCAAAATCTCAACATTACTTTCAAGAGATTCATACAAATCAATAAGATGAAGTAAAAGAATTTTCAAGAACAATGCTTTTCTCTTTTTTAGTTATTTAATTTCATGTGATTTATTTCATTTTTACCAAATAAAAATATGCATAAACATTTAGGATCAAAAAATGAATTTCATCATAAAAACCATCAAGACCAATAAATCACAAAAATTAGCATGTATAACTTTAAAATCTCATGCATAAAATTGTCAATCATGGCATCAAAACATTTAATATTTTCATTACATCATTATGCATTACTTCAAATCAAACATGATTTCATTTAATCAAAATCGAGAAACAATAATGAAAATCAACATGATATACATTATTACTTTTTAACCACATATAGCATAATTTCATAAGGCATTTTTATTCAAGTTCATTGTAGTCATGCATTTTTCTTTTTAGATGAATCTAACTTTTCATGCTTCGTTTCCATACAAAAGACATGCATCATTTTTAAAATCAGAAGGCAATATGAAAATCATTAAGATATACATTATTGCTTCTCAAGCACATATGTGCAAGCATTAGATTAATATTTTATTATATTTTCATACAATTTTCATGATCATTTTCAAAAATTAGTTAGAAGGATAAGCATGATTCCTAATTTTTTATATTTTCATTATGTTATGCAATTTAAAAAAAATTTCTAAAGTAAATAAAAAGGAAAATACATCATGGAAAGCATTAAGTAATTTCAAAATAAATTAAGGGGGTTTTGATTACCTCATCGTTGAATGTCATTAAGGCATAGTTTGCCACCTCGCCTTTCTTGATTTTCTCCTCGTCTTCGGAGGAGCTCGATTCATCCCAATTCTTCTTCTTACGTTCAAAGCAAGTAGTTATATTCTTTTATTTTTGTTTTATTAACTTTTTAAATTTCTTACTGAGTTCTAGTTCACCATCACTTGAGCTTATGCTCGAGTGGTCTTCAAATGTTCTAAGTTTAAAATCCTTCCTGTCTTTTGGAAGGTTGTTCATGAGTTCTTTACGTACATTGCATGTCATTTCATAGGTCATCAAAGACCCTATAAATTCTTCGAGAGGGAAATGGTTCAAATCTTTTGATTCTTGTAAAGTCGTTACTTTTGAATCTCAATCTTTAGAAAGAGAATGCAAAATCTTGTTTAGAAGTTCAAAATCCAAAAAACATTTGCCAAGAGCTTTTAAACCATTGACGACATCCGTGAAACGGGTGTATATGTCAACAATGTTTTCGCTCGGCTTCATTCGAAAAAGCTCGAAATCATGCATTAAAAAATTAATTTTCAAATCTTTAACTTTGCTAGTTCCTTCATGCATGATTTCAAGAGTGCGCCAAATATCAAAAGCCATTTCACAAGTAGAAACACGATTAAACTATGTTTTATCTAAGGCGTAAAATAGAGCATTCATAGCTTTATCATTTAAAGAAAAAGTCTTCTTCTCCAAATCGTTCTAATCTTTCATTGGAAGAGAAGACCTTTTAAAGCCGGATTTGACAATGTGCCATAAATTCAAATCCAAAGAAAGCAAGAAAACTCTCATTCGGGTTTTCCAATAAGTGTAGTATGTCCCATTGAAAAAGGGAGGACGAATGAGAGAGTGACCCTCTTGGTTGCCAAAAAGAGTTATTTCTCTTGGGTGTTAAACCAACTGATAAATAACGAGGCTCTGATACCAATTGTTGGGATCAGGGGTCGGCACTAAGAGGGGGGGGGGGGTGAATTAGTGCAACGGATAAGAACGTCAAATTTGTAAAATCTCTTCGTATGTTGAAAACTGATTCCGACATAAAAGTCATTTCATAAAGATAATAACTTTGAAAGTGTATTCATAAAGATAGCTTAAAGGCAGTAAGCACTTAAAGAGGTTTGCAGTAAGGAAATAGCAAGAATAAAATGCAAATCGACATTTAGAGTGGTTCGGTCAATCTTAACCTACATCCACTTTTGGCTTCCTACTCCGACGATGTCACCGACGTCCACTAGAGGCCTTCCTTCAATAGGCGAAGGCCAACCACCTTTTTACACTCCTCTTCTCCTTTTACCGGGTTTAGGAGATAACCCTTACAAGCACTCACTCACTCCTCTCTAAATAGAAATCTACTTTTAAGCTAGAGGAGGGATTTCTCAAGAGATTGCAGCAATGTTCTTGCAGACTCCCATCAAGCTCCTGGACTTTACGATGATCTTCTTGGCAAGTTTCGACGAGCTTCTCTGGCAAGCTCCGAGACTTCTCGGCTAGTTCCTCCAAAACATCTAACGAACGTCCGGACTTCCAACGAATTCTCAAACTCCCAACGTGATCTCGATCTTGACTCTAGGACTTCATTTTGCTTCATGCCTTGCTATCATAGTTAATCCTGCACATGTAAAAACATACTTCGATCTAGACAATTAATACTAAGCATTAATCAAGTTGTCCAGCATGTCATTGGTCCCTCGACACTTTGTCTGATTCTTCGGCGCATCATCCTCTCCTGTGGCCTATTGCCCAATCGGTCAGTTGACTCCATAACTCCGATATCCTTGGTATAGTGTCTGATCTTCTTGGCCCGATGCCCAAATCTATGGCCCAAAGCCTTCTGTCGATACTTCGACCGATCCTCCAACCTGATGTCCAATCTTCTGACATGTTTTCCCCTGGCACAACATAATTTTTTCTACTTTAATTGTCTTATCCTGATCGAAGCATCCTGCGTCACTCAAAACGTAAATTAAAACATAAACACTTATTGATTGGTTTATGTTGAATCTCGTATTTTGATGATGAAACCACTTGATATATGTTTATGATTTAATCTATGTTTTGAGTGATGCAGGATGCTTCGATCAGGATGAGATAATTAAAGCAGGAAAAATCATGTAGTGCCGGAGGAACATGTCAGAAGATTGGACGTCGGGCCGGTGGATCGGTCGACGTATCGACAGAAGGCTTCGGGCCGTAGACTCAGGCATCGGGCCAAGAAGAGCGGGTATTGTGCTAAGGATATCCGAGTTGCAGAGTCAACTGGCCAATTGGGCAATAGGCCATAAGAGAGGACAATGCGCCAAAGAATCGGACGAAGCGTCGAGGGACCAATGACATACCGGACAACTTGGTTAATTGCTTAGGATTAATTATCTCGATCGAAGTTTTGTTTTCATGTGCAGGATTAACTACGATGGGAGTAAGACATGCAGCAGGAGTTGCGCCGGAGTCAAGACTATGATCACGTTGGGGGTTCGAGAGTTCGACGGAAGTCCGGACGGTCGTCGGAGGTTCTGCAGGAACAAATCCGAGAAGTCCGGGAGCTTGCCAAAGAAGCTCATCGGAACTCGCCAAGTGGATCGTCACAAGTCCAAGAGTTTGCATGATGTCCGTCAGAGCATCGTCGAAGGTTCGTTGGATGTTCGCCGGAAGCTCGTCGGAAGAAGCGATTGACGCACTGGAGCAAGTTGCAGTAAATGTCTTAAGAAATATCATAGTTAGCATGTAGATTAAGTTAGGAATGGGAGGTGATCCCATTAACTTAATTTGAGGGCAATTGGGCCCTTGATAGACCCAAATTGGGCTGAATAGATCAACCCATTCGGACCAAAATTCCTGCTAGGCGGTGGCACCGCCCAGGAGATAGTCTCCCAGGAAAGCTGGGTGATGTAACCACCCAGGTTAGGTGGTGGCACCGCCTAGGCTTAGTCTCTGAGCGAGATTGGGCAGTGCAATCGCCCCTGTCAGGCGATGGCACAGCCCAGAGGCTCAGTCTCCGAGCTGCCAGGCGGTTGTACTGCCCCAGTCAGGAGGTAGTACCGACAGGACCCCGAAAATCCAGGAAAAGATACTTTTGAGCTCCAAATTCAAACCAGTTTGGGGCCTATATAAACCCCACCCTTTCCTGCATGAAAGGGCAACCAAAAAGCACTGAAAATCTAATCTTACTTTATGATTTTTAGAGCTCAAAATTGTTGTAAAGGCTAGAAGTTCTCCTCCCTCTTTTCTTCCAAGTTTTGATCTTTCAATAGAGGAGAGAAAAGTTTGTAAGGGTTGTCTCCTAAGCTCGTCAAAAGGAGTGAAACTGTAAAAGGGTGGTTGGCCTTCGCCTATTGAAGGAAGGCCTCTAGTGGACGTCGGTGACCTCATTGGAGGAGGAAGCCAAAAGTGGATGTAGGTCAAGATTGATCGAACCACTCTAAATCTCGGTTTGCATTTACTTTCTGTTCTCTATCTTAACTGCAAACTGCCTCCATAGCTTTACTTTAACTGCACTTCGCCTAATCTAAGTTAAAGCAACTTCCGAATCGGCTTTCATTCCGAAATTGCTTTTATCGTACGAACGTCGTATTTCGGTTTGTAATTATATTCTGTTCTCTATCTTAACTGCAAACTGCCTCTATATCTTTACTCTAACTGCATCTCGCTTGATCACAAGTTAAAGTGATTTTTGAATCGGTTTTCTTACCGAAATCATTTTTATCGTACAAACGTCATTTTAAATCGTCGAAAGTTTTCCGCTACACTAATTCACCCCCCCTCCTCTTAGTGCTCTTGATCCTAACAATTGGTATCAGAGCCCGGTACTTCTCATTTCGGATTTACACCCGAGAGAAATGACTCTTCATGGCTTTCAAGAGGGCTTTTCGGTTGTTCGTCCACCGTTGTTTAACGAATTGGACTATACTTATTGGAAAACTCGAATGAGAGTTTTCTTGATTTCTATGAATTTGGATTTATAGAATATTGTTGAAATGGTTTTCAACTTCCCTTTAAACTGATGAATGAATGGTCAGATTTGGAGTAGAAGTATTTTTCTTTAAATACAAAGGCTATGAATGCCTTATTTTGCGCTTTAGACAAAAATGAGTTCAATCGGATTTCTATGTGCGAAATGGTTTTTGATATTTGGCGAACACTTGAAATCACACACGAGGGAACTAGTAGAGTCAAAGACTCAAACGTTAATATTTTATTGCATGATTTTAAGCTCTTTCGAATGCAACCAAGCGAGACTATAGGCGACATGTACACCCGTTTCATAGATGTCATCAATAATCTAAGAGTTCTTGGTAAATCTTTTTTGAATTTTGATCTTGTAAGTAAGATCTTAAGATCCCTTCCAAAAAGGTGGGATCCTAAAATAACCGCAATACAAGAGATAAAAAATTTAAATGATTTTCCCTTAGAAGAATTAATCGGGTCATTAATGACCTATGAAATGACACTTTTGAAAAAAATTGAACCCAATGAGCACTTGAACCACCTTCCAAAGAATAGGAAGGATTTGGAACTCCGAACAAATGAATACCACTTGAGCGATGACTCAAGTGATGAGGACAATGATGAACTTGAACTTCGAACACTAAATCTTAATAAGTTTTTTAAATAAAAATCTAAAATAAATAATGAACTTGAACGGAGGAAGAGGCCAAAGAAGAGGATGGCAACCAATGATGAATCAAGAACTTCCAAAGGTGAAACGGCGAATTGGGCTTTGACGGGCTTCGACTACAAGGTAAGTAACTCAACTCTCTTGAATTATTTTGAAATTATTTGAAGTTTTTCATGAGTGCTTAATTTAGATAGTAGGAATAGGAAATAACAAAATATTTTTCAAAAATTATATCATATTTTTCTTTTTAGCATCATTGAAAAATTAAAAATTTGATCATGAAAAGTATATTGCTAAGGTTTCATGCATGTTATGTTTTGAAATGTTGAATGATGTATGCAACAGTAGGGATGATAATTATATGATATGTGATAATGCTTAGGATTAATCCATGCATGTATATCTTGATGATTTTATGTCATGCATGAGTTTTTGAAGTAAATATTGATTTGGAACTCTCATTTTAGATTAACATGTTTTTGGTCTAATCATTTTTATGACGAATTAAGATGACATTCTCATGACATATTAAGATGACATAGTGTATGTACATCTATGTATGAATTTCTTGATAGTCTTTTGATGATAGATGTGATATCATGATGTGTTTGGACTTGACGGCTTCATAATAAAACTTATGTTTCGATTTTAAATGATGATACATGTTTTCACAAAAGACTTGAATACCTTCACATGAAATCAATTGTATGAAATGGAAATGAATTTTCTATCCTATTGAGATTAATGAATTTATTTTACCAATCTTGTGAATCTCATGAAAATAAACATGATGAATATTTTGAAAATAAATGAGTGTATTATGCATTTGGTCTTAATGGTTTCTCTTTAACATACTTTTTGAAATCATACTTGATGATGAATATCAAGATATTAAATGGATGTTATCATGGAATCATGCTTGATGATTTGTTTTTTACCTTTCCATCTTAAATGTTGACACTTGTTTTATTAAAGGTAAAGGCATGCTTATAAGAAGCAAATCACATGAATAGAAATTTATAAAAATGAAATACGATCCTCTATCTTATTGTCTTTTCAATAAATCTATGCTTGCCATGTATGAATTTATTGAATGTGACTTTGAGGATAATTTTGGATTTCACAAATGCTTGATTCATACTTATGACATGAGACATATTTTAAATATGAATCATGTTCAATGCTTCAATCATGTTACATCTCCCTTAATTCATTTTTTCTCCTAGATTTATTTACTAAAGAGGAGAATCTTCCGAATGAATGAAATGATACAAATGAATCACTTATCGATATATCTTTTTGAAATATCTTTTTAATGTGATGTTGATAATTTGAGATGCTTGTTGGAATTCATGACATGAGATAATTGAATCCTTGACTTACTCTTTATATGGCTTGAAAATAGATGTTTAAAATCTTGCTTGATGATTTGTTGTATAAGATTTTGTCTTTACATCTTGAACTTCCATGCTTATCTTGATTTGGCATATAAAGACTAAGGTATGCTTAAATGAAAAAGAATCACTTAAAAAAGCCTTTCCCATCTGATCGAGATTAATGATTTCATGATATTTTATGAATCTCGAAATTGATTTTGATGACGTGATTATGAGTTTCAAGTTAACGATTTGACTTGAATGAGTTTTATCTAAATCATAATCTTGATCTTGCAAAATTGGAATCACAAATAATATCTTTTGGTATTCATGAATTGATACTCACAATATGAAAGTATTGGTATTCATGACTTGAATTTAATTGAAACATTGCATGCTTAAATTAATCATTCTCCTATGTTTCAACAATTCTTTAAATGCCTTATGTGATGATTGAAAATTAATTTTCTTTATGATGAATCACGAATCATGACTTGATCTATGATATTGATATATTTTAATCATGATCCTTGGTTGTATAATTCTTTTGCTCTATTAAAAAGATTTGTTAAATGAATCATGTCCTTCTTGAATTTTCTTGATATCATAACATGATTTTGTAATATGGCTTGTATAATGATTAAATTTTTTAGCCATTGATTTCTCCCTTCTTTTTTATAATGATAAAGGGGGAGTTAGTTTACTAGTCTGCATATTTCAAAGGAAGGAAAATTTGCTAGCTTGATCATTTCATTGAAAGAACTTGCTATCATGAACACTACCAATGAATTGCAAATCTTGCAATATAAAGAGAAGCAAAGAATTGCTATCTCGAAAGAAGCAAAAAATGGAAAACTTAGAAAACTTACAATATCGCAAATGCAAAACTTAGAAGCAAAGAATTGCTCTTGCCATGCTTTGTATAAAAAATAGGTTGATAACACATATGGTAGGCGTTGCGATGAGTAGAAGTTCGGATATGAGATATCCGTCGGAGCCCCTATCTTATTAGACATTCAATAAGCCCTTGAATTATTGGATCCTATATATAAGATCTAATAAGAGCTAATAAGATATTATTGGATAGAGATCCACTAATCTAAGAGGCTTGGGTAGTTGAATGGAGTTCCAATACCCATTAGGGCAGGATCCATTAGGGTTAAGTTGATAGGGGACCTCTATAAATAGGAGGGATTCAATAGTTCATAAGCTAGAGTTTTTTTATTACCTCTCCTATTCTCCTCCCTCTCTCCACCTCAAAGTAGGCTTGATATTTTTGCTAGTCATAGGTGCCCAACAAGCCAATCACGTGAGTGATGACACGTGACTTGATACAGAATCTTTTTACTTATTATATTTTGGCATATATCACTTTATAACTATTGCATATATGCATATATATATTGTGATGTCCTTGGATTTGTGCAATGGGAATCGGATCGTGATGAGATCACTAAAATGAGATCGATTCACCTTTAAACACATCCTAAATAATCCCGGTCATAGGTTACTCAAGAGGGACATCGTGATAACCGGACAGACTGGTGTGCTGTATACCCATCCATATGATAGATGCAGCGGGTCTCATAGTTGCTCGTGTAGGGATACTAGGGATACAGTACAAGTGCTCATTGGAGAATGAGTTCACTGATTGATCCGCTTACGGAATGTTGGATGGTTGATGCCTTATTATCAGACAGTGATTCCATAGTCCTAGTGGTATATCTGGTCCTTAGACTTGAGACACCAAGGATGTCTTGTATGAGTGCTCCACTCTTTGATACCAGACTTATAGGTTTGGTTGTCCCAGATTTAGTACAGCTGGTCATTGGGAGTGGTAGTCGGCCTTACAGGGGCTATTGAGTATTGATAGAGGATCATCCACTCTCGGCGTCATGAGAGGAATATCCCATGTGTTCTTGCTTAGGTAAATCCCTGGCTAGGGTCATTCGGGTTGAGAGAGAAAGAGTTCTCCGGGAGAATCCGATTAGAGCGAGACTCGAGTAGAAACCATATGGGTCTGACAGCACCATGCTCGATATACGGTCTCTAGGATATTAGATAGATGAGGGACTATAGGTACATGGTAACTTAGGACAGACAGGTCCAATGGATTGGATTTCCCTATATCATTTGGGGACTATGGCATAGTAGCCTAGTACGTCCGTAGTCGATGAGTCGAGTGAATTATTACAGAGATAATAACTCACTGAGTTAGAAGGAGTTCTGACAGGTATGACTCACGGCCAACTTGATATTGGGCCTAGAAGGTCACACACATATGGTAGGAATTATGATGAGTAGAGGTTCGGATATGAGATATCCGATGGCGCCCTTGTCTTATTGGATATCCAATAAGCCCCTGAATTATTGGATCCCATGGATGAGATCCAATAAGAGCCCATGAGAGATTATTGGATAGAGATCCACTAATCTAAAAGGCTTGGGTTATTGGATGCAGATCCAATACCCACTAGACAAGGATCCATTAGGGTTTGACAGGGGACCTCTATAAATAGAAAGGATTCAAAGCCTCATAGGCTAGAGCCTTTGCTTGCCTCTCCTATTCTCCTTCCCCTCTCCACCTCAGAGCAGGCCTAGAGTTTTTGAGGAGCGTCGTCACAGCCCTACTGTATGGATCACCACTAAAGAGGAGGACGCTTGACCTCCTTCACCCTCTCCTAAGGATCTGCAAGGAAATAGGGATATACAATCTCCCTAGGTAACACAATCTATTCTATACGTAGTTTTTCAGTTTTGCGGATTTTGCACACCAATCTTCGCACGACAACGAACACCTCTTTAGGAATTAGGGATTTTGTTTTCTTGTTCTTCCGCTGCGCATATGATGTCGCCCCCAAAGATTTTCCCAACAGTTTTGAGGAGCATTGTCGTAGACCCGCTACGTGGATCACCGCTAGAGAGGAGGGCGCTTGACCTCCTTCACCCTCCCTTAGAGATATGCAAGGATTCAAAGATATACGATATCCTTATATAACACAATCCTTACTATACGTAGTTTTCTATTTCGTGAATTTTATGCACCAATCTTCGTATGATAACGAACACATATTTGGGAAATTGGGGATTTTGTTTTTAATATTCTTCCGCTGCGCATATAATGTCGCCCCCAAGATTTCCCAACATGACTCTTCCTAAGCTCCTTAATATGTTAAGGGAGGCAGAGAGCACTATCAGAAAAGAAAAGCTAGTTCTCTATACTGGTGAGACCAGAAAGAAAAGGAAAGCAGAAAAGTCTCTTAAGAAGGGCAAGGGCAAGGGCAGACCGGATAAAGCAAAGGTTGCTAAGAAAGACCCGGCAAAGGATAAAGGCCAGTGCTTCTACTGCAGCAAAGATGAGCACTAGAAGAGGAATTACAAAGAGTACCTTGCAGATATGGTGAAACAGAAACTTGGAGAAGCTTCAGGTACATTCATGATCAGTCTTCAATTATTAGATTTTTGTGAGTGTATGGGTATTGGATACCGATAGTGCTTATCAAATCTGTAATTTGTTGCAGATTTTGACAAAGCCTTAGAGATTTGCGAGAGGAATATTGCATAATGGTTTATTTATGCTAGACACCGCTATGCATATCATGAATGTAAGTGTGTCTAAGAGGAAACAAGATGAGGTAAACAATGCATACCTATGACATTATATGCTAGGTCACATCCATGAGGGAAGGATCCAAAAGTTGTTAACTAGTGGATATCTAATTCCATTCGATTATGAGTCATATGCAACTTACGAGCCTTGCCTTCGTGGAAAATTGACCAACTTTTCATTTAGTGGAACTAGAGTGAAAGACACTGGGCTATTGGAACTCATACATAGTGATGCATGTGGACCCATGTTAACTCATGTCATTAGTGATTACTCCTACTTCATTACCTTTACTGATGATTTCTCAAGGTATGGACATGTGTACTTAATGAAGTACAAGTCCAAGGTCTTCGAGAAATTCAGAGAGTATAAGAATGAAGTGGACAACCAGATTGGAAAGAGTATCAAGACTCTTCGATAAGACCGAGGAGGTGAGTACTTGAGTACAAAGTTCACCTAGTTCCTCAAGAACCATGGGATTCTATCCCAATGGATACCTCCTTATACACCTCATCTCAATGGTGTATCTGAAAGGAGGAATCGTACACTATTAGATATGGTGTGGTCCATGATGAGTTTCGCTGACCTACCCATCGCATTCTGAGAATATACTATAAAGACCGTAACTTACATTCTGAGCAGAGTTTCAACTAAATCGGTAGTATCTACACCATATGAAATATAGAAAGGAAAGATGCTCGATATTAAATTTGTTAAGATTTGAGATTGCCATGCCCACGTTAAAAGACATAACCCCGATAAGTTGGAACCGAGGATGGAGCGGTATAAGTTCGTGGGATTTGTTAGGATTAGAGTGGCACTAAGAGGGGGGGATGAATTAGTGCAGCGGTAAAGTGTGATAAACTTTTGACGATTTAAACACTTTCGGAAACTTCGTACGATAAAAGTAACGTTTTCGTTTGAAACCGTTTCGATTGCATTTTAACTTGAAGAGATAAGTAAGACGGAGACAAAGCAGTATAGCATTAAAGTGCAAATGGTTTGCAGTAATATAAATGACAATAAGCAAATACAAACCAGAGATTACGTCGATTTTACAGTGGTTCGGTCAAATGACCTACATCCACTTGCGAGGCCCCTCTTCGATGAGGCTCCCACCTTCCACTAGCAAATCTCTTGAAAGGGAAGGGTAAATAACCCTCTTACAACTTTTACAAGCGGTTCACTCTCTTACAGATTTTCAGCAAGAAAGAAGGAGGTGAACACTAGCAAATTGAAAACAAGAAAGGCAAAGACTCTTCTAAGACTTTTCTCTCAATCACTTGCTGCACAAAAAGTTGTCTTCTCAGTTGAGACTTGAGGGGTATTTATAGGCCTCAAGAGGATTCAAATTTGGGCTCCAAAAATTTGAATTCTCTTATGTTCCCGATGCTGGCGGTGCCACCGCCCAGCCAAGCGGTGCCACCGCCCAGCCCAGGAGGTGTCACCGCCCAACTCTCGGGTGCTGGGCGGTGCCACCGCCCAGCCTAGGCGGTGCCACCGCCTAGGCCAATTCAGCTCACTGGTTGGGCTCCAAACTTGGCCCAAACCAATCCGAACTCGGGCCCAATTGGCCCCTACTTGGGTTATAGGATTAACACCTAATCCTAACCCTAATTAATGTGCTAACTACGAATTTAAAGACATTTTCTAAGCTATTACAAAGTTCGTAAGTCAAGACTTCTTCCGGCGAGCTTCCGACGAACTTTCGACGGTCTTCCGATAAACTCTCGGAAACCATTCTGCGGACTCCCGGCAAGCTCCTAGACTTCACGATTTGATCTTGGCGAGTTCCAATGAGCTTCTTCGGTAAGCTCTGATCTTTCTCGGTGAGCTCCGCGAACTTCCAACGAACCTTCCGGCGAGCTTCCGAAAATCCTTCGGCATGCTCCCTACTCATTCTCGGCTAGTTCCGGCAGCATTCCCGACGAACCTTCGGACTTCCGTCGAACTCTCGAACTCCCAACGAATCCTTCGCGCTTGACTCCAGCACTTTGTTTCACTTTATGTCTTCATTGTTATCGTAGTTAATCCTGCACACACAAACCAAAACTCAACTCCGATCTAGACAATTATTACAACGCGAATTGACATTCTGTTGCCCGGCACGTCATTGGTTGGCGCTTCGTCCGATTCTTCGATGCATCGTCCTCTCTTGCGGCTTGTTGCCCAATCGGCGGTTGACCTCCGCAACCCCGATATCCTTGGCGCAATTTCTCTCTCCTTGGCCCGATGCCCGACATCCGAAGCATTCAGCCATCCAATATCCTGACATGATCTCTTCCGGCGCAACGTCAATTCCTCCTGCGTCAACTGTCTAAACCTGATCGAGTAGACCTGCATCGCTCAAAATGCAGTTTAAATCATAAACACATATCAAGTGGTTTCATCATCAAAATACGAGATTCAACAATCTCCCCCTTTTTGATGATGACAACCACTTGATGACGGAGTTAACCTTAACTCCCGGAGTTTAAACAAACTCCCCCTATCAATATGCCATATTGATAGAACCTTGAATTCAAACTGAATTCAAGTCATTGCAATATTCATCATGAATACTTGCAACACATCATCATGAACATATGCATAAACTTATGCATATCATGTCATCAACATACTTCTCCCCCTTTGTCATCAACAAAAAGGAGAAGTACAACTATTCTTTGTGTTTGTAATATAAGTTCAACTCATTGCATGAAAAACATAATATTAAGTTTTATCATCATGCAGTTTTGAAGCTAGAAAATTTAGCAAGTAATGCATCATGCTTAGGACATTCAAGCTATCAAGTTTTAGATATGCAAGTTTTACAGCATACAAGATAGCACTTTTGGTAATGTTCAAGATAGTAAATTCTACATCATGCAAGCTAGCAATATTGAGATGTTCAAGAAAGCAACTCTTGCTTCTTGAAATATGCAAATTTGTCAAGTTTTGCTAGATGTGCAAGTTAGCATTTTTGCCTCTTAAGATAGGAAAGATAGCACATTTGCTTCTTTTGAGATAACAACTTTTTGCTTCTCTTTAGACTACAAGCTAGCAATTTTTACGATATGTAAGTTTCACCATATACAAACTAGCAAAAATTTCGAAAGCAAATGCAAGATAGCTTTCTTGTGTAAGCTCATAATTCTTGCTTCCTATTGCAATGTGCAAGTTGCAAGTTTTGCTTCTTGAGATAGGCAAGATAGCACTTTTGCAATTTTTGTTTCTTAAGATAGGCAAGCTTGTGATGTTCAAAATAACAAGCTCTTTCTTCTAGAAGTGACATTTTTGCTTTCTTTGCAAAGTGTAAGCTAGCAAAATGTTTGAAAAAGTGATCAAGTTTTGCAACATACAAGCTAGCAAAAATGCCAAACTAGCAAGAGATAATGTTTTACATGAGGCAAGCAAACAATTTGGCAAATGTTACATTTGCATCTTCTCTTTTGAGAAGTGCAATTTTTGCTTTAATCTTAAATTGTGCAAGCTAGTTAGTTTGCCTCTTTTCATGATGTCCACGCTAGAAATTCTTGCTCCCCCTTTGTCATTGTCAAAAAGAAGGGAAGACCCTTATATCAATTTTCATATTATGACAAAGGTAAGTATCATTCTTATTTGTGCATCATTATATATTCAAATTAAAACATACACAATTTCAATAACCTTATTTTTCATGCACGATACCGAAAAATAAATCAATCATCATTAATAAGCATATCATACATGATACTCAAACATTAAAATTTTTAAGCATTTATCAACATGTTGATCATGATACCAAACATTCATCATTTAAAGCATTCATGATACACATCATATGCAATAAATACATCATGTACATCATTATCATAAGTATTGCATACATCATTTTAACTTTATGAATATTTCATCATTGCATGCATTATACCAAAACATTTCAAGCCATGCAAGCCATAAATACAAAGAAATCATGTCATGAAGGATAAAATCATTTGAATACCAAAAGACATGATTTATATAGTAAATATCTTTTTTAAATAAAATATCAAGAAAAATCATAGGAGTACAAAGAAGATATCTTGTTTTAAAAGAAAAATCAAGTAATAACTCCAAGAACTCACAAGGAAAAATCATGATTCATTTAGAAAATCTCCTCTCAAGAGAATATCAAGTAAAATCGTAGAAGATCGATTAATGAGAAATTTTGATTTATAATAAAATCTCATGTATCGAATGTCGAGAAATCAAAATGATGATTTATATAAAAAATATCACAAGTTATATTCAAGAGAAAAATCATCATTCATTTTCAACTTATTCAATTTGTCACATCAATATTTCTTAGATATGCATGATACCAAAACATGGTTTTAAATCTTTAACATATAACATGCATAAATTGAAAGGAGAAGGGAAGAATTCAAACGTACAAAGATTTCAACCATCTCATAAACAAATGTAAGACCAAGTCATGAATCCAAAATTCCATGAATCAAAATGATCATCAAAGGTAATCTCATGTTATTCCAAAAAATCAATATCATGATTTTGATAAAACTCATTTCAAATTTAAATCATCAAAATTATCAAAATATCAACATTACTTTCAAGAGATTCAAAATGGTATACATAGATTTATCATAATAAACATCAAGATCAATAGGATAGAGAAAAATAATTTTTCAAGGAAAAAATATTTTCCTCTTTTTAGTTGTTTCAATTCAAATGATTTTATTTCACTTATACCAAATAAAAACATGTATAATGTTTAAAACCAAAAGTGTAAGATTTATTACAATAAAGATTAATATGGCACTTTCATTATGGTAAAAATCAATAATCCATAAATCACAAGATTCATATGCATAATTTCGAAATTTATTAAGCATGATCATTATGCATGACACTAAAACATGGTTTCAAAATGTTTAATATTTTCATTAAATCATTATGCAATGGTTTCATTGAACATAATTTTGAATGATTCTTATAGATAACTAAAACTTCTTTAGTTTTAATTTATGTGATTGATTTTATATTAGCATGCTCAAGTTTTGTTCTTATGTCAAAAACATACATCATGTTTGAAAACCAAAGACAAGGTTTTAAAAAAAAATCATCAAGCCTTCCATATAAAAACCATGCATCATCATTGAAGGTTAATATGGAAATCATCAAAATACACATTCTTGCTTCTCAAGCACATATATATGATTATTTAAATCTAACATTTTATTCTATTAACATAAAACATACAATTTTCAAGAAAAATAATTATTTAAAAGAAAAGAGAAAATCCATCATGGAAAACATCAAGTAATTTCAAAATAATTCAAGAGAGTTGAGTTACTTACCTTGTAGTCGAAGCCCGTCAAAGCCCAATTCACCGTTTCACCTTTGGAAGTTCTTGATTCATCCTTGGTTGCCTTCCTCTTCTTTGGCCTCTTCCTCCGTTCAAGTTCATTGTTTATTTTAGATTTTTGTTTAATAAACTTATTAAGATTTAGTGTTCGAAATTCAAGTTCATCATTGTCCTCATCACTTGAGTCATTGCTCAAGTGGTATCCATTTGTCCGGAGTTCCAAATCCTTCCTGTTCTTTGGAAGGTGATTTTGTTCATCATGTGCATTGTACACCATTTCATATGTCATCAACAAACCAATTAGTTCTTCAAGTGGAAAAATATTTAAATCTTTTGTTTCTTGTATTGCGGTTATTTTAGAATCCCACCTTTTTGGAAGGGATCTTAAGATCTTACTTACGAGATCAAAATTCGAAAAAGATTTACCAAGAACTCTTAGATTATTGATGACATCCGTGAAACGGGTGTACATGTCGCCTATAGTCTCGCTTGGTTGCATTTGAAAAAGCTCAAAATCATGCAATAAAATGTTAACTTTCGAGTCTTTGACTCTACTAGTTCCCTCGTGCGTGATTTCAAGTGTTCGCCAAATATCAAAAGCCGTTTCGCACGTAGAAATCCGATTGATCTCATTTTTGTCTAAAGCGCAAAATAAGGCATTCATAGCCTTTGCGTTTAAAGAAAAATACTTCTTCTCCAAATCCGACCATTCGTTCATCGGTTTAGAGGGAAGTTGAAAACCATTTTCAACGACATTCCAAAATTCAAATTCATAGAAATCAAGAAAACTCTCATTCGAGTTTTCCAATAAGTGTAATCCAATCCGTTAAACAACGGTGGACGAAAAACCGATAAGCCCTCTTGAAAGCCATAAAGAGCCATTTCTCTCGGGTGTAAATCCGAAATGAGAAATACCGGGCTCTGATACCAATTGTTAGGATTGGAGTGGCACTAAGAGGGGAGGGTGAATTAGTGCAGTGGTAAAGTGTGATAAACTTTTGACGATTTAAACACTTTCGGAAACTTCGTACGATAAAAGTAACGTTTTCGTTTGAAACCGTTTCGATTGCGTTTTAACTTGAAGAGATAAGTAAGATGGAGACAAAGCAGTATAGCATTAAAGTGCAAATGGTTTGCAGTAATATAAATGACAATAAGTAAATGCAAACCAGAGGTTACGCCGATTTTACAATGGTTCGGTCAAATGACCTACATCCACTTGCGAGGCCCCTCTTCGATGAGGCTCCCACCTTCCACTAGCAAATCTCTTGAAAGGGAAGGGTAAATACCCCTCTTACAACTTTTACAAGCGGTTCACTCTCTTACAGATTTTCAGCAAGAAAGAAGGAGGTGAACACTAGCAAATTGAAAACAAGAAAGGCAAAGACTCTTCTAAGACTTTTCTCTCAATCACTTGCTGCACAAAAAGTTGTCTTCTCAATTGAGACTTGAGGGGTATTTATAGGCCTCAAGAGGATTCAAATTTGGGCTCCAAAAATATGAATTCTCTTATATTCCCGATGCTGGCAGTGCCACCGCCCAGCGCTCGGGTGCTGGGCGGTGCAACCGCCCAGCCCAGGCGGTGTCACCGCCCAGCTCTCGGGTGCTGGGTGGTGCCACCGCCTAGGCCAATTCAGCTCACTGGTTGGGCTCCAAACTTGGCCCAAACCAGTCCGAACTCGGGCCCAATTGGCCCCTACTTTGGTTATAGGATTAACACCTAATCCTAACCCTAATTAACATGCTAACTACGAATTTAAAGACATTTTCTAAGCTATTACAAAGTCCGTAAGTCAAGACTTCTTCCGGCGAGCTTCCGGCGAACTTTCGACGGTCTTCCGATAAACTCTCGCAAACCATTCTACGGACTCCCGGCAAGCTCCTAGACTTCACGATTTGATCTTGGCGAGTTCCAACGAGCTTCTTCGGTAAGCTCCGATCTTTCTCGGTGAGCTCCGCGAACTTCCAACGAACCTTCCGACGAGCTTCCGAAAATCCTTCGGCAAGCTCCCTACTCATTCTCGGCTAGTTCCGGCAGCATTCCCAACGAACCTTCGGACTTCCGTCGAATTCTCGAACTCCCAACGAATCCTTCGCGCTTCACTCTAGCACTTTGTTTCACTTTATGTCTTCATTGTTATCATAGTTAATCCTGCACACACAAACCAAAACTCAACTCCGATCTAGACAATTATTACAACGCGAATTGACATTCTGTTGCCCGACACGTCATTGGTTGGCGCTTCGTCCGATTCTTCGGTGCATCGTCCTCTCTTGCGGCTTGTTGCCCAATCGGCGGTTGACCTCCGCAACCCCGATATCCTTGGCGCAATTTCGCTCTCCTTGGCCCGATGCCCGACATCCGAAGCATTTAGCCATCCAATATCCTGACGTGATCTCTTCCGGCGCAACGTCAATTCCTCCTACGTCAACTGTCTAAACCTGATCGAGTAGACCTGCATCGCTCAAAATGCAGTTTAAATCATAAACACATATCAAGTGGTTTCATCATCAAAATACGAGATTCAACAGGATTATCTCGAGGAAACTTGTGGATATTATTTCTATCATCCCGAGGACCAAAAGGTCTTCGTAGCTAAGAGAGCGGTGTTTCTTAAGAAGGAACATATTTTTGGGGGAGACAGTGGGAGCATGATAGAGTTGAGCAAGGTTGGGGAACCTAGCTCAAGCACCACTCCACAGCCCGAGTTTGTTCAGATACCTAGCACATAAGTTTCAACTTTACATAGGTCCAACAGAGTATCACATCCTTTCTGAGAGATATGCGGGACATATTAGAGGAAAGAATATTGAGGATATTGATCCTCATACCTACGAGGAGGCTATTACGAATTTAGACTCTGGGAAGTGGTAATAAGCCATGAATTTTGAGATGGATTCCATGTACTCGAATAAGGTTTGGAATCTAGTTGATGCACCCAAGGGTATTATACCCATTGGTTGCAAATGAATCTTTAAGAAGAAGATTGGAGTAGATGAAAAGGTAGATACCTATAAAGCTAGGCTAGTAGCTAAGAGGTATCGTCAAAGGCAAGGTGTTGACTATGACGAAACCTTCTTACCCGTAGCCATACTAAAATCTATCTAAATTCTATTGGCTATTACAGCACACTATGATTATGAGATCTGACAGATGGATATGAAAATCGTATTCCTAAATGATAACCTCGAGGAGAAGGTGTATATAATACAGCCTAAGGGATTTATATTTAAGGATTGCCCAAGTAAGGTGTGCAGGTTGCTTAGGTCCATTTATGGACTAAAGCAAGCTTTTTAAAGTTGGAAAATGAGATTTAATGAGGTAATCAGATCTTATGACTTCGTTAAGAATGAAGATGAGCCTTGTATGTACAGGAAGGTAAGTGGGAGTGCTATTACCTTCTTGGTGTGGATGATATCTTGATCATTGGGAATGATGTAGGAATGTTATCCACAGTAAAGACTTGGTTATCCAAACACTTCTCCATGAAGGACTTAAGGGAAGCATCCTATATCTTGGGGATTTGGATCTATAGAGATAGATCCAATAGGATGCTTGGCTTGTCCCAATCCAAGTACATATACACTTTTGCCAAAAGATTTAGTATAAAAAATTTCAAGAGGTCTCTCATACTTATGAGACATGAGATATCGCTTTCTAGGAGTATGTCCCCAAAGACTCTTGAAAAAATGACGAACATAGATAAGATACCCTATGCCTCAGCGATAGGGTCTATAATATATGTCATGCTATGTATCAAGCTTGATATAGCATATGCTCTAAGTGTCATGAGCAAGTATCAAGCGGATCCAAGCTTGAAGTACTGAAAAGCAATAAAGTATATCCTTAAGTACTTGAGAATGACTAAGGATCTTTTACTAGTATATGGAGGTAGTAGCCTTAGGGTTGAAAGCTACACGACTCAAGTTTTTAGTCCGATGTCAATGATAGTAAGTCGAATTCGAGGTACGTGTACACCTTGAATGGAGTAGTGTGCTAGAAGGGTTCTAAGCAAGATACTATTACTAACTCGACCACAAAGGCGGAGTACATTGCTACAGCATAGGTAGCAAAGGAGGGAGTCTGGATGAAGAAGTTCATCACAAATCTGTGTTGTGCCGGGCAGTGAGAAGCTGATTCCTTATATTGCAACAACTACGGGGTGATTGCTCAAATAAGGAAACTCTGGTGTCATTAGAAGTGTTCTAAGGAGGTTTCAGCTTATTAGAGAGATCATGAACCGAGGAGATGTAGTAGTGGAAAGATTTTCATCAGAAGATAACATTGCAGATCCACTAACAAAGACGTTATCTCATATTATCTTTGAGCATCATAAGGGTCTAATGGGAATCAGACATATAGGTGATTGACTTCAAGTTAAGTGAGAGATTGCTAATCATAAGTGCCCTACAAGCCAATCACGTGAGTGATGACACATGTGACTTGACACACAATCTTTTTTTGCTTATTATATTTTGGTATTTTATCACTTTATATTATTTATTGCTTGAATATATTGTGATGTTCATGGACCTGTGCAATGGTAATCGGATCATGATGAGATCACGATAATGAGACCGATTCTCCCTTAAACACATATCCTAAATAATCACGGTCATAGGTTATTCGAGAGGGATATTGAAATAACCGGACAAACTGATGTGTTGTATACCCATCCATATGATGGATGTAGTTAGTCTCATAGCTGCTCGTGTGGGGACACTAGGGATACAATACAGGTGCTCATTGGAGAATGAGTTCACTGATTGATCTGCTTACGGAATGCTGAATGGTTGATGATGCTTTATTGTTAGACAACGATTCCGTAGTCCTAGTAGTGTATCTGGTCCTTAGACTTGAGATACCAAGGATGTCCTATATGAGTACTCTACTCTTTAATACCAGACTTATAGGTCTGGAGGTTCTAGATCTAGTACAACTAATCATTGGGAGTGGTAGCCAACTTTACGAGGACTATTGAGTGTTGATAGAGGATCATCCACTCTTGGTGTCATGAGAAGAATATCCCATGTGTTCTTGCTCAAACAAATCCTTGGCTAGGGTCATTCAGATTGAGAGAGAAAGAGTTCCCTGTGGGAATCCGATTAGAGCAAGACTCGATTACAAACCATATGTGTCTAATAGCATCATGTCCGGTATACGATCTATAGGATATTAGATGGATGAGAGACTATAGGTACACGGTAACTAAAGATAGATAAGTATAATAGATTGGATTCTCCTATATTGTCTGGGGACTACGGCGTAGTGGCCTAGTACGTCCGTAGTCAATGAGTCGAATGAATTATGTTAGGATCAAGAGGTCGGCATTAAGAGGGGGGAGGGGTGGATTAGTGCAGCGGAAAGATTACGTTTGTATTAAAACTTCATTCGATAAAAATCGTTTTCGATGAAAACCTTTATGTAAAGATCTTAACTTTAAAAGCATACGGAAACATATTTGATGTAAAGTAAGGAAGGCAGTTTGCAGTTGAGATAAATAGCACAAAGAAAATGCAAACTAGATTTTAGAGTGGTTCGGTCAACGTGACCTACATCCAGTTTCAGCTTCCTCCTCAAACGAGGTCACCGGCGTCCACTAGAGGCCTTCCTTCAATAGGCGAAGGCCAATCACCTTTTATAACTTAATTCTCCTTTTACCGGGTTTAGGAGATAACCCTTACACCCCCACTCACTTCTCTCTCAAACTATTCTAACACTTTAGATCTTTGAGAGGAGCTCACATAAGATTGCAGTAGCGTTTCTATACTTTTTTTCTCTCAATGCTTTTGTGCTTTAACTAGGGATGAGAGGGGTATTTATAGGCTTCAAGTTGATTCAAACTTGGAGCCTAAAAACATCTCATCCCGGGTACCCCGGGCACGGGCGGTACCACCGCCCAGTGTCAGTTTGATTGACACTGTTTTGAGCGGTACCACCGCCTAGGTTAGGCAGTACTACCACCTAGGGGCTAGTGCTGGGTAATACCACCACCTAGACTGACAGTACCACTGCCTGGCACCCTACCAGGGGCGGTATAACCGCCCAAACTAGCGGTACCATCACCTGACATAGTCTCAAAGACTGTGCCACGACGGTAAGGCTTCTTGGGGCACTATTTGGGCTTCTTATTGGGCCTAACATAGTTCTTACATGGGCCTAGCTAGCCCCTAATTGGTTTGGCCCAAATCCAAGCCCAATTACGTGCTAACTACGAAATCCTAAGACATTTGCTAAGCTAAACAAGTCCCTATGTCTATTCTTACAATGAGCTTCCGGCGAACTTCCGACGGACTCCCGGTAAGCTCTTGGACTTCACAACGATCTTCTTGGCGAGTTCCGATGAGCTTCTCTAGCAAGCTCTGAGACTTCTCAGCTGGTTCCTTCAGAACTTCCGACGAATGTCTGGACTTCCGACGAACTCTCGAACTCCTAACATAATCGCGTCCATGACTCCGGGACTTCATTTTGCTTCATGTCGTGCTTTCATAGTTAATCCTGCACATGTAAAATAAACTTCGATCTAGACAATTAATACTAAGCATTAATCAAGTTGTCCCGCATATCATTGGTTCCTTGATTCTTCGTCTGATTCTTCGGCGCATCGTACTCTCTTGTGGCCTATTGTCCAATCGGTCAGTTGACTTCGCAACTCCGATATCCTTAGTGTAATATCCGCTCTTCTTGGCCTGATGCCCGAACCCACAGCCCGAAGCCTTCTATCGATACGTCGACCGATCCATCGACTCGACATCCAATCTTCTGACATGTTCCTCCGGCCCAACATGATTTTTCTTGCTTTAATTGTCTCATCATATTCGAAGCATTCTACGTCACTCAAAATGCAGATTAAAACATAAATACTATTAATTGGTTTCATCATCAAAATCTGAGATTCAACAAATTATTATGGAGATAATAATTCACTAAGTCAAAAGGAGTTTTGACAGATATGACTCACGACCAGCTCGATATTGGGCCTAGAGGGTCACACACATATGGTAGGCATTACGATGAGTAGAGGTTCGGATATGAGATATTCGTCGGAGCCCTTATCTTATTGAATATCCAATAAGCCCCTGAATTATTGGATCCTACGGATAAGATCCAATAAGAGCCAATGAGAGACTATTGGATAGAGATCCACTAATCTAAGAGGCTTGGGTAGTTGGATAGAGATCCAATACCCAATAGGGCAGGATCCATTAGAGTTAAGTTAATAGGGGACCTCTATAAATAGGAGGGATTCAATGATTCATAGGCTAGAGCTTTTTGGTTGCCTCTCCTATTCTTCTCCCTCTCTCCACCTTAGAGCAAGCCTGGAGTTTTGAGGAGCATCGTCGCAGCCCTGTTGTGTGGATCACCACTAGAGAGGAGGATGCTTGACTTCCTTCACCCTCTCCTAGAGATCTGTAGGGATTCGGGGATATACGATCTCCCTAGGTAACACAATCTTTGTTGAATCTCAGATTTTGATGATGAAACCAATAAATATGTGTTTATGTTATAATCTACGTTTTGAGTGACGCAGGATGCTTCGATCAGGATGAGACAATTAAAGCAGAAAAAATCATGTTGGGCTAGAGAAATATGTTAGAAGATTGGACGTCGGGTCGATGGATCGGTCAATGTATCGACAGAAGGCTTCGGACCATGGATTCGGGCATCGGGCCAAGAAGAGCGGGTATTACGCCAAGAATATCAGAGTTACAGAGTCAACTAGCCGATTGGGCAATAGGCCGCAAGAAAGGACGATATGCCAAAGAATTGGACGAAGCGTCGAGAGACCAATGACATGCCGGACAACTTGATTAATGCTTAGTATTAATTGTCTAGATCGAAGTTTATTTTACATGTGCAGGATTAATTACTATAGCTTGAAGATATAAAGTAAGTTTACCGGAGTCAAGTTCGATTGGTGTTTGAGAGTCCGTCGAAAGTCCGAAGAATCGTCGGAAGTGCTGCCGGAACCAACGGAGAAAGAATCAGGGACTTACCGAAGTTTTCAAAAGTCCACCGGAAAGATCATCGGAGGTTCATGGAGATCACCGAGAAGGTTCGGATACTTGCAAAAGACTCGTTGAACACGCCATAAGACCGGAGTCCATCGAAAGAAATCCGAGGGTGTATCAGAAGTTCGTTGGAAATTCATCGGAAAGCTCGCCGGAAGGAAACTTGACATTGCTGATTAAAAATTTGCTTAGGGTTATGTCTTAATTTCATAGTTTGCATATAATTTGGGTTAGGATTAAGGGTTAATCCTATAACCCGATTAGGGGCCAATTGGGCCCGAGTTTGGACTGGTTTGGGCCAAGTTTGGAGCCCAACCAGTGAGCTGGAATAGTCTAGGCGGTGGCACCACTAGACTAGGCAGTGGCACCATCGGACTGGGTGGTGGCACCGCCCAAAACCCAAGAGGTCTAGCGGTAGCACCGCTAATACACTGTTAGTGTCAAACACTAACAGACGGTGGCACCTCCACTGACATGCGGTGGCACCGCCAGCACTGGGAAACCCAAAAGTAATTCAAATTTGGAGCCTAAATTTGAATCCTCATGGGGCCTATAAATACCCCTCAATTCTTAGCAGAGATTACACCTTTTTGAGAAGTTAGAAAGTGAGAAAAAACTCTAGCAAAGTCTTATTTTCAATAGCTTAAATGTTCACCTCCCTCTTTCTCTTTGGAAAAATCTGTAAGAGTGTGAACCACTTGTAAAAAGATTGTAAGAGGGGTATTTGGTCATTTCCCTACAAAGTGATTTGCTAGTGGAAGTTGGGAGCCTCATGAAAGAAGGCTTCGAAAGTAGATGTAGGTCATTTGACCGAACCACTATACATCATGGTGTTCCTTGAATGTGTGAGTGTTTAATTTTTTAAACCATTTCTCTACTTAGCTACAAATTGTTCGGTTTTCATCTCCCTACTCTTGACTACCTTTACTCGAGTTATTTTAGCTAAGTCATCCTTCGTCGAATCGAAATCTCTACATATTTATGAAATCGATTTCAAACTTACGAGTTTTAATCCGCTGCACTAATTCATCCCCTCCCCCCTCCCCCCTCCCCTCTTAGTGCTGCTCCGATCCTAACAATTGGTATCAGAGCCATGGTTTTCTACTTGGTTTAATACCCAAATAGAAATGACTCTTTTCAGCTTTCAAGAGGGTCACTCTCTCATTCATCTTCCCTTTTTCAATGGGACGGACTACATTTATTGAAAAATTCGAATGAGAGTTTTCTTACTTTCTTTGGATTTAAATTATGGCATATTATCGAATCCGGCTTTAAAAGGTCTTCTCTTCTAATAAAAGATTGGAATGATTTAGAGAAAAAGACTTTTTCTTTAAATGCTAGAGCTATGAATACTCTATTTTGCGCCTTAGATAAAACGGAGTTTAATCGGGTTTCTTTGTACGAAACGACTTTTGATATTTGGCATACTCTTGAAATCACACATGAAAGCACAAGTAGTGTAAAATATTCTAAAGTAAATTTTTTGATGCATGATTTTGAGATGTTTTGTATGAAACCAAGAGAGACTATGTACACTCATTTTACGGATTTCGTCAATAGTCTAAAAGCACTTGGTAAAAGTTTTTCAAACTTTGAACTCATTAACAAGATATTAAGATCACTTTCTAAAACTTGGGAATCGAAAGTAACTACTACATAAGAATTAAAAAATTTGAATACCTTTTTGATCGAAGAACTCATAGGGTCATTGATGGCCTATGAAATGACGTGCAATGCACGTAAGAACTTAAGAACCACCTTCCAAAGAATAGGAAGGTTTTTGAATTGAGAACATTTGAAGACCACTCGAGCATAAGCTCAAGTGATGGTGAACCCGAACTCACTAAGAAATTTAAAACATTAATGAAACAAAAATTAAAGAACAAAGAGAATGAAATTACTTGCTTTGAATGCAAGAAGAAGAACAAAAATTGGGATGAATCGAGCTCCTCCAAAGATGAAGAGAAAATCAACAAAGGCGAGATGGCAAACTACGCCTTAACGTCTTTCGACGTTGAGGTAATCAAAATACCTTTAATTTACTTCAAAATTACATGATGCTTTTCATGATGCATTTTCCTTTTTTATTTAGTTTAGAATTAATTTTCTTGAAAATTATATTTTTAATAATTTAATATTAAAAATACAAAAATTAGGAATCATGCTTATCATTCTAGTAATTTTAAAAATAATCATGAAAATTACATATTTATGATAAACAAAATAATTTTGATTAAAAATGCCTTATGAAATCATGCTATATATGGCTAAGAAGTAATAATGTGTATCATGTTGATTTCCATTGTTATTTCTCGATTTTGATTAAATGAAATCATGTTCGATTTGAAGTAATGTATAATGATCATGCTTAATGAGTTTTCTTTCGAAATAATGCATAATGACTTTTATGATTTATGGATTATCGATTTTCACGATAATAAAAGTGGCTTTTTCGGTTTAAAAAATGATGCATGTTTTGATTTGACATAAATGAAATAGGTATGCTTATATGAAATAGTGTAAGTGTCATGCTTGATGATTATATACTTAATGATGAATAAAGTTGTAATAAAAATATTAAAATTTTGATACCATGATTTAATGATTTTATGCATGAGATTTTAAAGTTATACATAATGATTTTTGTGGTTTATTGATCTTGATGGTTTTCATGACGAAATTAATTTTTCGATCCTAAACGTTGATGCATGGTTTTAACATAAGAACAAATATTTGAGCATGCTAATATAAAATCAATCACATAAATTGAAACAACTAAAAAGAGAAAAGTATTTTTCTTAAAAACTCTTTTTCTCTATCTTATTGACTTTAATGAATCTATTTGATTATCTTAAAAGTGATTTTGATGATTTGAATGAGTTTCATCTAACCACGATTTTTTTCTTTATTTCTGAAAATTATAACTTAAAAATTTATTTTATAAATCAAGATTGTCTATTATGATTCTTTCTTTTCACTATTTGAGTTATTAAAAAAGAATCATAATATGTCTCTTGATATTCAAAATTTATGTTCACTGTTTATGCATCTCATCACCAAAATTCTTTTTGATATTCTTCATGTGATGATATGAATGCATGAAACACTCATGATATGATTTTTATACAATTCCGTGTATTCATGAAATATTTATCTTATCACTTAATTAATTCTTTTTGATATTCCTAATGTGATGAAATAAAATTATGCATGAAATACAAATGAGAAGTTAATGATCATGCATGATATGATGTATTGAACTTTGACATTTAGATACCATCAATTGAAAAGCTATGATCATGTTGCCAAAATGATGTATCATGAATGCTTGAATATCATATATGATAATGCTCATAATGATAATTGATTTATTTGTATCATGCATGAAAAATGAAATATATGGTTTTGAAATTGTGCATGTTCAAATTTTAAAATATAATGATGCATAATGATGAAATTATGTAATGAAAATATTAAACATTTTGAAACCATGTTTTAATGTCATGCATAATGATCATGCTTAATAAATTTTAAAATTATACATGGTGATTTTTAAGTAATTTATGGATTATCGATTTTTATCATGATGAAATGTTACATTTTTGGTTTTAAGTATGATGTATGTTTTTATACAAAAAAACTTAAACATATTGATTTGAAATCATGTTTAATGGTTTTATAATTTAAAATTATGCATGATGAATCTTGTAATTTACAGATTATTGATTTTTACCATAATGAAAATGTCTTATTGATCTTTGTCATAATAAATCTTACACTTTCGGTTTTAAACATGATACATGTTTTTATTTGGCATAAATGAAATAAAATCATATGAATTGAAACAACTAAAAAGAGGAAAATATTTTTTTTGAAAATTATTTTTCTCTATCTTATTGATCTTGATGATTATTATGATAAATCTATGTATACCATTTTGAATCTCTTGAAAGTAATGTTGAGATTTTGATGAATTTGATGATTTGAATTTGAATGAGTTTGTATTCAAATCATGATCTTGATTTCTTGGATTTACTAATTGAGATTTCTTTTTATCAATATCTTTTCTTTGTATACCTACAATTTTTGTTATTTATAAAAAGAAGAAATTTGATAAAATGAATCATATCTTTTGTAATTCAAGAGGTCTTATCTTTCATGACATGATGCTGTTGAATTTATGACTTGTATGCCTTGAAATAATTAAAATATTTTATACTATTTTGTTCTTCCCTTATTCTTTCTTGTTTACAATGATAAAATGGGAAAAAGTTATGATCATGCATAATAGGATGCAATTTCATAGATTAATACCATGATGATTTGAAATATTTATGATTTAGAATAATGCATATGCTTTTTATTATGATGATGTATGTGATGTATTGCATATGATGTGTATCATAAATGCTTTAAATGATAAATGCTTAGTACTAATAATCATGAAGTGATAAATACTTAAAAATATTGATTTAATATTCGGTATCATGAATACTTTATTATCATACATGAAAATAGTGATAAATATTTTGAAAATAAATGTTTGTATCATGTTAGATGATTTTACATTTTGTGCATGATGAGTTATAGTGATGATTGAAACAATGATTGAAATAATATGAATGATGATTTGGAATCATGCATATAATGATGAGTTTATATGTTTTAAAAATATATATGATAATTTTGTATTATGCATGCAATACTTTAACGTATGATAATGATGCACGCAATGATGAAATATTCATGATAAAATAATTGTTTTGACATTCAAGACTTGAATTTTCATCTATGCTATTTACCTTTGTCATAATTTTGAAATTAACGTAAAGGGTCTTCCCTCCTTTTTGACAATAACAAAGGGGGAGCAAAACATACTAGAAAGCTAATTTGTTAGCTCGCACAATTCAAGAAAAAAACAAAAATTACACTTCTCAAAAGAGAAGAAATTGCTATCTTGAACATCACCAAGGAGTGCTATCTTGCCTATCTCAAGAAGCAAAAAGTTAACTTGTACATCTAGCAAAACTTATATTTCAAAAAGTAAGAGTTGCTTTCTTGAACATCTCAAAATTGCTAGCTTGCGTGTCTTAAAATATTAAAAAAAATTTGCTAGCATGTATATTGTAAACTTGTTATCGTACTACCATGTATATCTATGATGATAGCAAACTTGCATGATGATAAAAATGGATATTATGTTTTTCATGCAATGAGTTGAACTTGTATTTCCAAACACATAATAGTGGAACTTCTCCTTTTTGTTGATGACAAAGGAGGAGAAGTATGATCATATTATGCATGATGACGTGTTGCAAATATTCATGATGAATAATTACAATGACTTAAATTTAGTTTGAATTCAAGGTTCTATCAATATGGCATATTGATAGGGGGAGTTTGTTTAAACTCCGGGAGTTAAGGTTAACTCCGTCGTCGATTGGTTGTCATCATAAAAAAGGGGGAGATTGTTGAATCTCGAATTTTGATGATAAAACCAATCAATATGTGTTTATATTGTAATCTGTGTTTTGAGTGATGTAAGATTCTTCAATCAGGATAAGACAATTAAAGCAGGAAAAATCATGTTGGGCTGGAGAAACATGTCAGAAGATTAGATATCGGGCCCGTGGATCGGTCGATGTATCGACATAAGGCTTCGGGCCGTGGATTCGGGCATCGGGCCAAGAAGAGCAGATATTACGCCAAGGATATCAGAGTTACGGAGTCAACTAGCCGATTGGGCAATAGGCCACAAGAGAGGATGATGTGCCAAAGAATTGGACGAAGCGTCGAGAGACCAATGATATGCCGGACAACTTGATTAATGCTTAGTATTAATTGTCTAGATCGAAGTTTGTTTTACATATGCAGGATTAATTACGATAGCTTGAAGATATAAAGCAAGTTTACCGGAGTCAAGTTCGATGGGTGTTCGAGAGTTCGCTGAAAGTCTGAAGAATTATCGGAAGTGCTACCGGAACCAACCGAGAAAGAATCGGTGACTTGCCGAAGTTTTCGAAAGTCCGCCGAAAAGATCATCGGAGGTTCACGGAGATCACTGAGAAGGTTTGGATACTTGCCAAAGACTCGTTGAACTTGCCACAAGACCGGGAGCTTGTTGGGAGTCTGCTGGAAGAAATCCGAGGGTGTATCGGAAGTCCGTCGGAAGTTCACCGGAAAGCTCACCGGAAGGAAACTCGACATTGCCGGTTAAAAATTTGCATAGGGCTATGTCTTAATTTCATAGTTTGCATATAATTTGGGTTAGGATTAAGGGTTAATCATATAACTCGGTTAGGAGCCAATTAGGCCCGAGTTTGGATTGGTTTGGGCCAAGTTTGGAGCCCAACTAGTGAGCTGGAATAGTCCAGGCAGTGGCACCGCCCGACTAGGTGGTGGCACCACCCAAAACCTGAGAGGTCCGGTGGTGGCACCGCTAGTACACTGTTAGTGTTAAATTTGGAGCCCAAATTTAAATCCTCTTGGGGCCTATAAATACCTCTCAATTCTTAACAGAGATTATACCTTTTTGAGAAGTTAGAAAGTGAGAAAAAACCCTAGCAAAGTCTTATTTTCAATAGCTTAAGTGTTCACCTCCCTCTTTCTCTTTGGAAAAATCTATAAGAGTGTGAACCACTTGTAAAAGGTTGTAAGAGGGGTATTTGGTCCTTCTCCTACAAAGTGATTTGCTAGTGGAAGTTGGGAGCCTCATCGAAGAAGGCTTCGAAAGTGGATGTAGGTCATTTGACCGAACCACTATACATCGTGGTGTTCTTTGAATGTGTAAGTATTTAATTTTCTGAACTATTTCTCTACTTAGCTACAAATTGTTCGGTTTTTATCTCCCCACTCTTGGCTACCTTTACTCGAGCTATTTTAGTTAAGTCATCTTTCGTCGAATCGAAATCTCTACATATTTACGAAATCGATTTCAAACTTCCCCTACAAATCGAACTATTTCTGTTTCGCAGATTTTGAGCACCAATCTTCGCACGACGACGAACATATATCTTTGAAAAATTAGGGGTTTTATTTTTAATGTTCTTTCGCTACGCATGTGATGTCGCCCCGAGATTTTCCTATACCACCGCCCACCTTGGGTAGTGCCACCGCTTAGCAAGGCCCCAAGTGGTCGAGTGAGCCTTCCATCCAGCCCAACTTGGTCCTGTTTTGGGCGCAATTGACCCCAAATTGAGTTAATGGGATTATCTCCCAAGCCTAACCCTAATTATGTACTAACTTTAATTTTTAAGGTATATACTAAACAAGACAAGTCTAAGTTTTTTTCAATGAATTTTCGTCGATCTCTCGGCAATCTTTCAGCGGACTCTTGGCAAGCTCCTAGATTTCACGATGATCTTCTTGTCGAGTTTCGATGAGCTTTTTTGGTAAGCTTCTAGACTTCTCGGCCAATTCCGATGGCACTTCCGATGAACCTTTGAGCTTCCAATGAACTCTCGAACTCCCAACGAATTCTCGATCTTGACTCCGATACTTCATTTTGCTTTATGCCTTGAAACACTATTGTAGTTAATCCTATATATTTTTCTCAATATATAGATTGGATTAAATAATTTATCAATTGATTTTATCATCAAAATTCGAGATTCAACAGATAAAATA